>NW_022436955.1:4810-280913 GCF_009761245.1 Sapajus apella | reverse complement strand
AACTCCGTCTCAAAAAAAAAAAAAAAAAAAGAAATTTTCCCAAAGTTTTTTTTTTTGATGGTGGAGCCAGCTTGGAGGAGGTAGGCCTATAGACTTCAGAGTCTCAGCTCCATCCTCTCCATGGTTCAGAAAGTCCTATAAGAGGCAGCCAGCATCTCCCAAGGGCTCGTGCTCATTGGAATGGTTCTTGGGTCCATTCCTCCCTTTGTACCTCACTAGAGAAAACCTCCATCAGTTGGAGTTTACCCACCTTCTAGAGCCTCCTTCCTGGACTCTTGCTCTCGGATTCCCCACCCATAGCACTCTTAGACTGCCATTGTCCAACTCAGGACTCCAAGAATGCCCATTTTCAGCCTTGGAAATCCTTTGCCTTGCTTCCAAGACCCTATAGTCTATTTCTTTCCTAAGCCTTCTCTCCATGCATCAGATTCCTTCTTCCCCATGAGACTTACACTGACTAGTCCCCCACCCACCTCCCTCTCCTTGGATCTTCATGGCACCTAGGTATGCAAGGCATAAAGTAGCGTAGAATGCCCTTCTGGCTTATGTGGAACCAGAGGGTGGTTCCCCTGGGTTTCTAATATGGTTTCTCCATCTAGATTGACACCTCCTGAAAGACAAAAACCTCTTGTTAAAAAATCTAGTTGACTTTATTGAGGTATAACATACATACACCAAAGTGCACCTGTTTTAAGTGTTCGGTTTGATAAGGTTTGACAAATCTATACACCCATGTAACCACCATCACAACCAAGATCTGGACCATTTCTATCACCCCAGAAATACTTCTGAGCTCCTTTGTACTCAACCCGTCCACCCTCGACCCAGGCAACCACTTGCTGGATTTCTATTGCTGTAGATTAATTTTGCCGGCTCTTGAACTACACAAAAATGCAGTCACAAAGAGTGTAGTTTTTTGTGTCAGCCTCTTTTGGTTAGCACGATGTTTTAGAGATTCCTCCATAGTGTTTTTTTGTTGTTGTTATTGCTGAGTTGTATTCTCTGGTAGAGCCTATACTACAATGTGATTGTCCATGTTGACTAAATTTCGGGCTGCTTCACATTTTTGGCTATTATGAATATAGTGGCTATGAATGTTTACACACAAATCTTTATGCATGTGTTTCATTTCTCTTGTTTGCATACCTCAGAGTGAAACTTTTAGGTCATATAGCAAATATGTGTTCAACTTTGACACTGCCAAACTGTTTTCCAAAGTGATGATTCCATGTCACACCCCTATTAGCAGTGTGTTCCAGCTTTTCCACATGCTCACCAACTCTCAATGCTGTCCGTGTTTTAAATTTTAGTGGGTGTGTAGTTGCATCTCATTATGGTTTTACTTTGCATTTCCCTGATGATCAAAGACATTGAACATCTTTTAATGTGCTCATTGGCCACTCATATCTTTTCTTTTCGAGGTGTCTGCTGAAAAATTTACCAGTTTAAAATTTTCAATTTGTCTTTTTAATTTTTGCATTATGGGTTCTTTTTATATTTGTATGCACTTCCTACTAGATAAACATATTGTGAGTATTTTCTTCTGGACTGTGGATTGACTTTTCACTTGCCTTTTGAAGACAGGAAGTTTTAAATTTTGATGAAATCCAGTTTATCAACTTTAATCATTTTTAAATTTATGGTTAGTGTATTTTCTGTTGTGTCTATGAAATCTTTGTCTGCCCCAAGATTGTGAAGATATTCTCCTAAGAAACTTTATAAGTTTGTTTTTTACATTTAGTTCAGCATATGGCCTATTTGCTGAATGTTCCACGTACACTTGAAAAGAATAATAATCTATTGTACATTTTAAAATAGCTAAAAGAGAATAATTAGAATATTCTTAATGTAAGGAAAGGATAAACATTGAAGTTAGTGTATATTCCAATTATCCTGTTTGATCTTTATGTATTATATGGGTGTAACATATTACCACATATACCCAAAAAATATGTAGATCTATTATATATCAAGTTTTAAAAAGAATTTGTATTTTGTACTTGGTGAGTGAATATTGTTTAAGTCAGGTGGGTTGACAGTGATGTTCAAGCCATCTATATTTTTATTAATTTTCTGTCTACTTGTCCTATAAATTATTGCAAAAAGAGTGTTGAAAAACTTCAACTATAATTTAAATTTGTCTGTTTACTCTTTAATTTATGTTCATTTGTGTTTCATGTATTTTGAAGCTGTTATTAGGCCAATACCTATTTCGGTTTGTTCTATCTTTTTGCCTTGACCTATTTATCACTATTAAATGTCTCCCTTTATCTCTGGTGATATTCCTTGCCTTGAAGCCTATTTTGATATGAATATAGCTTTTCAGGCTATAGTGTGTACATGGTGTATCATTCCCCCATACTCTTACTTTTAAACTATGTTTGTAAATATAATGTTAGTTTTTTGAAGAATATAGCTGGGTCTTACTTTTTTGTCCAGTTTGACAATTGCTGCATTATAATTTCTTTGTTTAGTCCATTTACATGTAATGCAATTATTGAAATGGTTGGTTTTAAGTCTACTATCTTGCTATTTGTCTCATTTATTTTTTGTTCTGTTCCTGTCTTTTCTTGAATTATAATAATTGAATGTTTTTATATTTTGTTTAATTTTGCTATTTTTCATTTATTATTAATATATTTATTGTTTATATTACTATTATTTCATTTTATTTCCTCTTTTTCTGTGTATGTGTTTGTTCTAGGGATTGCAATATGTGTCTTTAACTACCAAAGTATATCTCCAAAAACTATACTATTTTACATATAAAACCCTTAAAAGTATACTTCAATTTCTCCTCCTGTGCTGTGTGCTATTATTGTTACATATTTAATTTCTACATGTTATAAATTTCACAATACATTGTTATTATCTTTGCTTTAGATAATGATCACTTAAAGGAATTTTTAAAATGAGACACAAAACAGCATTGTGGTCTCCAGTTAAAGTAGGGGATTATGTGGGCTAGGTTAATTAATGGAGTTGCAATGGGTCTAGTAGGTCCCTGAACCCATCCTATAGGTATTTCCCCAGTTCCAGAATGGATAATTGGAATAGGAATAATTGGAATAGACATAGCTGGCAGAATTTCCACGTTGGTTCCCTAACCTGTGGGCATGAAGGATATTATGGTGGGAAAAGCCAAATGGAAGCCATTAGAGCTGCCTTTACCTGGGAAAATAGCAAATCAAAAACAAATATCACATCCTTGGAGGGATTACAGAGATTGGTGCCACCATCAAGGACTTGAAAGATGCAGTGTGGTGATTCTCATCACATCCTTGTTCAACTCTCCTATTTGGCCTATGCAGAAGACAGATGGATCTTGGAGAGTAACAGTGGATTATTGTAAGCTTAATAAAGTGGCAATTCCAATTGCAGCTGCTGTGCCAGACATAGTTTCCTTACTTAAGCAAATTAACACATCTCCTGGTACTTGCTATGCAGCTTTCAATCTGGCAGATGCGTTTTTTTCCATACCTGTCCATAAGGCCCACCAGAAGCATTTTGTCCTCATCTGGCAAGGTCAGCAATACACCTTCACTGTCCTACCTCATGAGTATATCAACTCTCCAGCTGTATGTGATAATCTAGCTCCCGGGAATCTTGATTGCTTTTCCCTTCCACAAGCTATCACACTAGTCCATTACATTGATGACATTAAGCCTAGTGAATAAGAAGTAGCAACGACTATGGACTTATTGGTAAAATATTTGCATCTCAGAGAGTGGGAACTAAATCCAACTAAAATTCTGGTCCCTTCTACTTCGGTGAAATTCTGGGGGGTCTAGTGATGTGGGCGTGTCAAGATATCCCTTCTAAGGTGAAGGAGAAGTTGTTGTATCTGGCCCCACCTACAAACAGGAAATAGGCACAACACCTAGTGGGTCTATCTGGATGGGGAGGTAACACATTCCTCATTTGGATGAGCTACTCTGGCCCATTGATCAGGTGACTGAAAAGCTGCCAGTTTTGAGTGGGGCCCATTAGAGGGGAAGGCTCTGCAACAGATCCAGCCTGCTGCATAAGCTGCTCTGCTTCTTGGGCCACATGATCAAGCAGATTCCATGGTCCTTGAAGTGTCAGTGGCAGATAGGGGTGCTGTTTGGAACCGTGGCAGGCCCATACAGGTGAATCACAAATGAGGCCTTGAGAGTTTGAAGCAAGGTCTCACCATCGTCTGTAGATAACTACTCTCTTTTTGAGAGACAGATCTCAGCCTGCTACTGGGCCTTACTGTAATGGAAACTGAATGCTTGATCACGGGCCACCAAGTTTCCATGCGACCTGAGGAAGGTCCCTATCATGAAGGAGGTGTTATCTGACCCATCTAGCCATAGGTCAGGCATGCACAGCAGCATTCCATCATCGAATGGAAGTAGTATATTTGTGATTGGGCTGAGCAGGCCCTGAAAGCACAAGTAAGTTAGATGAAGAGCTAACCTACCTCCTCTCTCTCTCTCTCTTTCTGAGTGAGATGCCTTTTCTTTTCCTGCCCTTGGACATCAGACTCCAGGTTTTTTGATCTTTGGACTCTAGGACTTGCACCAGTCGCTTCCTTGGGGTTCCCAGGCCCAGGGACCGCACTGCTGGCCTTCCTAATTTTGATGCTGCCAGAGTTGGACTGAGCCACACAACTAGGTTTCCTCATTCTCCAGCTTGCTGTCAGCCTATCATGGGACTTGGTCTTTGTAATTATGTGAGCCGGCTCTCCCTAATAAATTCCTACACACACACACAGGCACACACGCACCCCACATATATATGTATATATATGATAAATAAATAAATAAATGTATATATATCCCATTGGTTCTGTCCTGCTGCAGAATTGTGACTAAATATAGCCATGTTCTCTTAGTCTTTCTTCATTTAGTCAGCCTTTTTCCCCCATGTGTGTCAGACTGAATAGTTTTTATTGCCCTGTCTTAAGTTCACTGATCTTTTCTTCTGCAGTATCTAATCTGATCCTAGTCCTATATAGTTACTTTTTTATTGCAGATATTGTATTTTGAGCTCTAGAAGTTCTATTTGGATTTTTAAAAAGTAGTTTCTATTTCTCTTCTCATTTGGTTCATGTTTTCCTTTAGCTCCTTGAAACTATAATAACTGTTTTCAATTCCTTGGCTGCTATTTCTGATCTGCTTGCAAACATCTCTGTCATTTCTGATCTGCTTGCAAAGATTGATTTTTCTGTTATAGCTTACATTTTCCTGGTTATTTTCATGTCTAATAATTTTTTAATTGAATGCAGAACATTGTGAATGTTAAGTTATTGATCTTCCCACCTCAGCCTCTAAAGTCACTGGGATTACAGGCATGGGCCACCATGCCCTGGACCATGTGTAAATTCTCATAGTTGTTCAATTTACGTCTCACTGGCAATTGTTTTTTTTCTGATACTTGTTCTCTGTGTGATCTTATGGAGCCTTATCCTACAAATATGTGGCTTAATATTTAGACAAATACTCTAAGGCACCCAATGAGGATCTCTGGCGCTCTTTCTCCTTTTAGCTACTTCTTTGGTACAGTGTCCTTCAAATATCGGCCACCTCAACCTCCCTTAACTTTGGTCCTTGTCTCTTCATCTCAGGAAATTTCCTTTTTTTTTTTTTTTGCCAGTATTTTATTGAGGATTTTCACATCGATGTTCCTAAGAGATACTGGCCAGAAATTTTCTTTTTCATTGTGTCTCTGCCAGACTTTGGAATCAGGATGATGCTGGCCTCATAACATAAGTTAGGGAGGAGTTTCTCTTTTTCTATTGTTTAGAATAGTTTCAGAAGGAATTGTACCAGCTCCTCTTTGTACCTCTGATAGAATTCGGCTGTGAATCTGTCTGTTCATGGGCTTTTTTTGGCTGGTAGGCTATTAATTACTGCCTTGATTTCAGAACTTGTTATTGGTATATTCAGGGATTCAACTTCCTCCTGGTTTACTATTGGGAGGGTATATGTGTCCAGGAATTTATCCATTTCTTCTAAATTTTCTAGTTTATTTGCATAGAGGTGTTTACAGTATTCTCTGATGGTAGATTGTATATCTGTGGGATCAGTGATGATATCCCATTTATAATTTTTTATTGTGTCTATTTGATTCTTTTCTCTTTCCTTCTTTATTAGTCTGGCTAGCAATCTATCTATTTTGTTAGTCTTTTCAAAAAAACAACTTGTGGTTCTATTGATTTTTTTTTATGATTATTTTATTTTATTTTATTTTTTTTCCATTTATTTATTTTATTGCATTTTAGGTGTTGGGGTACATGTGAAGAACATGCAAAATTGTTGCATAGGAACACACATGGCAGTGTGATTTGCTGCCTTCGGAAATTTCCTATCTGATTAGGTTCCTCCTCTGTCCTGGAGTCTGGTAAAAGTGTATAGGCAGAAATCCAGGGTGTCTCACATTGAATGTTTATCTTCTCACAGGCATCACAAACCTGTCATGTGTGTTGACAATATCTGAAAGTATTAATAGTTGTTTCATACATTTTGTTTAGTGACATAAACATTTGTAATAGTAGAACCAGTTGATACCAGTTATTCCATCATGACCAGAAGCAGAATTCTAAGAGTCACTTTTCAAACTTCTCTATTTGTGCCTTTTTAAAACTATGCACTGAGCACAAAACAGAATTAGAGAAATCTCAAGGGTCTGCCCACCTCTGATGTTTTGCTGATGTTCTAGGACAGAACATAACATTGGGACAAGGATTTTTTTGAAGAATCAAAGCCCTGGAGAGATTGGACCTCTTCCTTTGGAAATAGACAATCATATCTATAAGGTGTTTTCTGTCAGCTCCAAGACCAAAGACTTAATCATTGTGTCTAGGAACCGTTATAATAGGTGCACACACGGCCAAGTGTATGGTGACTCCAGTCACTGCCATGTGGTTGTCTGTCCTCAGGTGTGATTGGTGATTGTGTGGTCTCTGAATTTATTCTAACTACAGGTCACGAATGCCTCAGCAATCCAACAGAAAGCCCAGGGTCAGCTGGGCCTATATGTTAATAGGAGTGAAATATGTTGGATATAGAAAGATAGGGGCAAAGGATGTGGGAGATGATTAGCAAACCCAGGAAGACTTCATAGCTGAAAAGTCGAAGAGGGAGAAGGAAGGAAGGATGAGCATGTGGATTCATTCATTACATAATTTGAATGCCTGTAATGTACCAGGTGCTAGCACTGACAATTTCTAGTGTCCTCAATGAAAGATAATGTTGACACACATATATTTCTGTGTGATTAGGAAAGGAATCAAATAGCCCATGCCTCACCTTGTGGTTTCCATGGCCACATCCTATTCATTCTGCATCTTTGCAAGTTTCATTTTCCCTTCCTCACCCTGGTTTCACCTCCCTGTGGTCTGAATGATCAGAATGTCTGGACTTCCCAGTTGCCCCTCTAGAAACAGTGAGTATGTTCAGAGTTAGGGTAGGGAGAAATTGGGTTGAATCAAGGAAGGAATTATAAGAGCTGGGTTAGACTATTTGTATTTAACTCATAGAGAAAATTCATATTTCTTGAGATACTGGCTGGAGTCTTCTGGGAAGGACCTTTGAGGTTCAGTAACATTTTATGACATCACTGGAGAGGATTCTCCAGATGCAGGCATAACTGGATGTGGTACAGTAGAAAGACCATGGGCTTGGAAGCCACATAGAAATTCCTGTTTTCAAATCCCCACGCTGCCATTTGTTAGCTGTGTGATCTTGGACAAGTTATTTCATCTCCTCAGACCCCAGATTCCTCACCTGAAGCAAGGATGTTTTACTTCTTAGTGCTGTTAGGAAGGTCAAAAGAGGAATATGGAAAGGGCCAACTGCAGGAAATGTACAAATTTACTGGCTTCTTCCTTTTATGGTTGTGTTCCTTTCACTCCTAAACTACACAAGAAAGAAGATTATTGGTGGGGGTGGGGGGTAACAGTTATACCTGTGCAGTCTCCACTTCCTCAGTGCCTCTCAGGTGGGACAGGTAAGTCAGGGAAAGCAGCATTCACAAGTAACTTGGATTTGTCCACTGGTAGGCTTTTGGGGAAATTGAACCCAAAGATGCTTTGGTAACATTCTCCTCGCTGTGTCTTTAGATCTCTGACCTTAAGAAGCACTGTCTCTTCTACTCTCTTGGGACCTCTGTGGCAAGCAGATAGGTAATTGCCCCTTTTGGGCAGATAAGGAGACTGACCCTGATGTCGTTTGTCCGTGATGACCAGGTCCTTCATCATAGAGCTGTCGCACACCTTCACCAGTGCTTGGTCAGCTGCCAGCCTGCTTCCAGGAAGCTGTGGGGTCCAGACATGGAGGGTCAGATGACTGTGGTCCATGCAGAAGCCCCAAGTGCTGATCTCCTCATCTTCATCTTGCTTTGAGGAGCTGGGGTTCAGATGTTTAGGAGTCCCTTTGACTACTTCATCACTTTCACCCTCCTGTGATCCTGGATCCTGAATTCTGGCTGCTGTGTGGTGATCATTGGATCCAGTGGGGACACGTGTGAGCCAATTCCTTGGCAAGAGAAACATCCAGCTGAGGGCTGAGAGCACTGGCTATTTTCCACCAAGGGCCATCCCTCAGTGGGTGAGATTTGCTCCTTCTGAGATGTTAACTCCCCAGCACTTCCGGTCTGCTCCAGGCATGGGGTCAGCCTGCTCCTATCACCCGGGACTTCCTCAGGCAGTAAGACACAGGTGTTGTATTTGAAGTAGGAAGCTGTTGTCATGTGTGGGGATTGCTGATGATGGTCCAGGGTGGGTCACAACATTTGAAGTAACCTCTATCCTGGATATCAAGTTAATATGTAGTGTCTCTTTTTCCCTTCATTCCTTTACTTATTCTTTGATAAATTTTTATTGAGCATCTAATATATGCTAGCTGCTGTGCCTCAAGTACTGGTACTGGGGATCTAGCAGTCAACAGGACAAGCCAGCCCCAGTTCCCAAGAAACATAACATCATAATAGCTTATATTCATTATGGTGTGGACAGATAATCACACAGCACCAATGACAAACACTAGAGCATTTTTGCCTATACCAAAAGCAGCCCAACAATCTTATGTTTCCCCCTCAGTGATTTCAAGCCATCTCCACACACCTACAATCCTCTACTGTACCCAGCAACCCTCTGAGTTCCATTCCCACCTGTCTACCTCACATCGCCACTTGGGTGTCCCCAGGCACCTAGGTCTTGGCAAGTCCCCCAAGCACACTCCTCTTCTTATGTTCCCTGACTCGGGAAACGGCATCACCATCTGGCAGCTGCCCTGAAGTGCAGGTTTCATCCTTGTTTTCTCCCACTCCTTTCCCATGCTCCCCCCATCCAAATGGCTACTGATGGTGACACACTTACTGAGCACTTAATCTATTGCAGGTACCGCCCTTAGCACTTTGCCTCTATTATCTCATTTAATCCTCAAAACCCCAAAAGGTACAGACTCTCACTATCTACATTTTACTGATGAGGAAACAGACCAGGAGAGGGTAAGTAATCCATGGTTACCCAGCCAGTGTAACCAGAGCCAGATGGAACCAAGCAGCCCGTTTTTAGAGCCTGCTGTCTTAAGTCATTACCATAGTGCTTCTCAGTCCAGTGGGCGAGACAGGCATTAACCCAAGAATTCTACAAATAATTATTTAATTGCCATGGTGACAAGTGCCATAAAGAGAAAGGAAAGAGGTTTTGTTTAAGACAGCAGATAAATCACTTAAGGAAGGGAACTGTTTCCTTGAAGATGTACCCGTTATTCCTAGCCTTGGGGGGATGGGGCTGCTCATCACATCAGCAAGAGGGGGACATGTTGGGAACAGCAGATGTCCATCACAGACCCAGAAAGACCAAGTCATTGCCACCCCCTTCACACCCCACAAATGGCCAGCCACCTGTGTTCCTTAATGTGCAGCGTGGTCTGATTCTTTGAACTTAACTCTTTTCTGAAATGTGGACTGACAGGAAGTTGTTCTGGTTGCTCTTCTGTGCCCTGGACCAAGGATTGGCAAACTTTTACTGTGCAGAGCCAGATGGTAAATATTTTAGGCTGTGCAGGCCAATGGTCTCTGTCCCAACTCTTAACTGTTGTAGTAGTGCAAAAGGAGCCATGCACAATATGGAAATGAATGAATGTGGCTGTGTTCCAATAAAACTTTATTTATGGACACCAAAATTCAAATTTGATATACAATTTTCATGTCACCAAGTATTATTCTTCTTTCAATTTTTTTAACCATTTAAAAATGTAGAAGACATTCTTAGCTGGTGGGCTGGCCATGCAAAAACAGGCGGCAGGCTGTATTTGGCTTGTGGCTGTAGTTTGCAGATGCCACCTCAGACCTGCATTTCCAGCTACCCTGCAGACATCTCTCTACCCTTGCCTGCTCCACAAACCCCCTGCAAAATGAACATCTCCACAAATCAAGCTTATCACTCCAACACAATCAACTCCTCCTCCTCATACTCTGACCTCCATTAATGACCTGGAGTGTCTGTTCATCAGGGGATATTGGGGCAGGAAAAAAATGCATGAGAACTTCTCTGTTCTAGACATGCTAGCCTGTTCTTACTGCTCAAATGTGCCCGGCACACTCCTGCCTTTGCTCAACATCTGCCCCACCTCTCTCCTTCTCCTAAGACTTGCGTCTACTCCCTGTCAGCGTTTCATCACCTCCCACTCCTCACCGCCTCCGATCTGGCTTCCACCCCATCGTTCCACAAAAACAGCTCCCACAAAGGTCACTGATGACCTCAGTGTTGCTAAGCCCAAAGGACATTCTTCAGTTCTCATCTTACTTGCAATTGACACCGTTGATCACTCTCTCCGTCTTGAAACACTCCCTCTGACTTGGGCTGCTCTTTCCCTTTCTCTTCTTTGTTCTCTTTCGCTCCACTCCTGGACCTGACATGCTGGAATTCCTCAAGGCTGATTCCAGAGCCTGTTGAGATTCTCCCTCTTTCTGTTCCCCTTGGCCCATCACGCATCTGTACCTCCCATCCTGACTCCTCCCCTGAGCTGCATCTCATATATCTAGCTTTTTACTTCGCATCTCCTCTTGGATGTCTTAAAACACCTCAAACTCTACATGTCCAAAACCAGAATCATTCATCCAACATCTAGTCACTTAACAAGCAGTTACTGAGCACTTGCTATTTGTCAGACACTGAATTACTTGCCGAGGTCACAATTTGAGCCAAAAGAAACAGGGTCCCTGTCTCTGCCCTCAAGGAACTTGTAGTCTACAGGGGGAGACAAAATATTAGCCAGATTTTCACTCATCTGACTCCGCATAGTGCATCTCTCTCTACCATAATAGCTCCTTTCCTTACCCAGGGATTGGCACTACTATCTGTGTGGTCCTCAATGCCAGGAGTATCCTTAACTCTTCCCTTTCCTTACCAAAGTCCCCAAATCTACCTTCTACTCTGGTGACCTACCCCAGATATCTTGGTATCATGTTTCCCCACTCCACTGCTGCCCTCCCAGTCCAGACCACCACCCTATCTCTTGCCAGATGGGTTCATCCACTCTGGCCTTCATCTAGTCTCCACACTTCAGGTAGACCATCTTTCCAAGATAAAACTCTCACCTTGCCACCTCCTATCTCCTTTCCATACAATGACACCAATAAAAATATTTCCAGTACTATCCATTGTTCTTAGAATAAATGATGGTGACTTCTCACCAAGACCCTCAAGACCCCACCTGCCCCTGTGGTCCTGTTTCTCATGCACCATTTCCCACTTGCCACACGCCAGCCTCTGGGCCTGTTTCAGACCCTTCCTCTCATGCTTCTTTCTCGCCTTGAAGCATGTCGCTCCCCAAGTGGAGAAAGCTGCTGTCTCCTCTTTCTGCGTGAATGTTTTGGATCTTGTTCTGCCATCCTCAGCAAGGGCCCACTTTGAATTTTCTGTTGGGCTAGATGTCCCTGTTACGGCCTTGGATAGAACCTCAGAGCGCCCCTCATGGCATCGGCTACATGCAAGTTACATGTGAAGGTTTGATGCTTTGGTTAACATCTGCCTCCCAGGAGCTCCCCTAGGTCAGGGACTTTGTCTCTTTTTACTGGAAATTCTATTGTCAGCTACTAGCACAGTGTCTGACAGAAAGTAAATGCCCAGTAACTATTTGTTAATTGTATGGATTCTTGGATGGATGAATGCCATTTTCCTGCCTGAAACACTTTTCCCCTTCCTTCCTTCCTTCCTTCCTTCCTTCCTTCCTTCCTTCCTTCCTCCCTTCCTTCCTCTTTCCTCCCTCCCTCCCTCCTTTCTTTTCTTTTCTTTCTTTCTTTCTTTCTTTCCTTCTTTCTTTCTTTCTTTCTTTTCTTTCTTTCTTTCTTTCTTTCTTTCTTTCTTTCTTTCTTTCTTTCTTTCTTTCTTTCTTTCTTTCGTTCTTTCTTTCTTTTCTTTTTCTTTCTTTCTCTCTTTCTCTCTCTCTCTTTCTTTCTTCTTTCTTTCTTTCTTTTTCTCTCTTTCTCTCAGACAGAGTCTCACTCTGTCACCCGGACTGGAGTGCAGTGGCGCAATCTTGCCTCACTGCAGCCTCCACCTCCCAGGTTCAAGAGATTCTCCTGCTTCAGCCTCCCAAATAGCTGGGATTGCAGGTGCCCACCACCATGCCTGGCTAATTTTTTGGATTTTTAGCAGAGACAGGGTTTCACCATGTTGTCCAGCCTGATTCTGAACTCCTGACCTAGTGATTCACCCGCCTCAACCCCTCAAAGTGCTGGGATTACAGGTGTGTACCACCATGCGCAGCCTCCTATTCTTTTTTCCATCCCTTCAAGGTCAGCTCAAATGCTGCCTCCCACAGGAAACCTTCCTGATACTCTCAGGGCAAATTCTGTCCCGGCACTGATGGACGTTTGCCTGGGTTACTGTGTTTATAGCTGTTGTCTTCATGGTCCTAATGTTTCCTGAGATCCAGAACCAGTCTTGATCATCTTTGTATCTCCCACTTGGCTAGTTGCCTTGGACATAGGAAGAGCATAAAGAACACTTGCAGAATTAATTCTTTTTCTTTTCTTTTCTTTTTTTTTTCAGATGGAGTCTCACTCTGTTGCCCAGGCTGGAGTGCAGTGGCATGATCCCTGTTCACTGCAACCTCTGCCTCTCAAGTTCAAGCAATTCTCCTGCCTCGGCCTCCTGAGTAGCTGGGATTATAGGTGCCTGCCACCATGCCTGGCTAATTTTTGTATTTATAGTAGAGATGGGGTTTTGCCATGTTGGCCAGGATCTTCTCGAACTCCTAACCTCAAGGGATCTGCCTGCCTCAACCTCCCAAAGTGCTAGGATTAGAGGTATGAGCCACCATGGCCGGCCTTGATTCTTTTTATAGTCCTAGTCATTCTAATTCTGACCATAATCCATCTTCTTAACATGATGTCCAGCCACTGACGGGGGCCGAGCAAGGGACACTCCCTGCACTGCTACCTTTGTCATCTCACTGTGCCTCTTTACCGGGAAGCGACCAAGCTGCCCAAAAGGTCTCCCTGTCCCAAGCTCCCTATAAGACTTAATCCAGAATTTCCTGTTAATACTATTACTTTCATGATTCAGCAAGTTTTTTTTTTTTTTTTTTAACAAGTTTCTTTGCTGCCTACGGATCCATTTCACTCCACCTGCTGATTTGCCACACATAATTTTTCTAAAAAATTCCCTTGCCTGTGTTTTTATGAACAGCTGTTTCCAAGGCCTTAATGACTTTCTTAGTTGTATATGTCTACCCCTCCCCCTTCGTTTTTCTTACTAAAGTCTGATGACTAAAATAAGCGTGTAGCAATTCAGCTTCCTTTCCTCCCCCTCGCTATTTTGGAATAGCTCCTACGGGATACCTGTTCCCAAAGTAATAATTTCTTTTAAAAAATTTATCATATGATTTTATTTGAGTACTCCTGGTGTTTTATAATCCTGATTAAATCCACTAATTACAGATCCCTACTTTGTTTCTACTTCTTCTATACTTTCATCTGTACTGTGAGCCCAACCTACTTGGCATGTTGGGAGTATAGAGTGTTCTGATTAATTGAATATTCTGGTTAGCTGAGTTACCAATTCAATTAATCAGAATTAATCAATTAATTGGCATGAACTCCCAATTTTCATAAAATTAAAAGTCAGTACACATTCCTTCACTGTATTGCTAAGCTAATTGCTTAAACACTATTCATGCTTTCTACATGCTACACACTGTCTCAAGGTCTTAACATGCTTCCTCCTTCCGTCCTGACAGATGTCCTACAAACTGGTTTAGGTCCATACCCCGCAGGCTCAGAGAAGCTAAGTAACCTGCATAAGGCCACAGGGCTGGTACATGGTCAAGTCAGGATTTTTTACTCTAAAACCTTCAACTGTCATAATGAAATTTCTAGTTTGCTTTTTTCTTATAATCTAGAGCACCCCTCAGGCTTTCTTAGTTCCTCCAGGCAGCTACGAGGACACCACTTATCACTGTGCCATGGTCCAGATAATGTAGAGGCTTTTACTAGATTGCCTTTCCTTTCCTTTTGCTCTCTGGTTTCCAGAGGGGCTTTGAAACTCATGCATTATAAATAGGTTCTAAGATTCCAGGCTCAAGGATTATGAGAATTGAGAGGTTGGTGCATAATGAGTTGGTTTTAAATCTTACTTTAGACTGAGTATGGTGGCTCATGCCTGTAATCCCAACATTTTAGGAGGCCAAGGCAGGCATATCATGAGGTCAAGAGATCGAGACCATCCTCGCCAACATGGTGAAGCCCCCTCTCTACTGAAAATACAAAAGTTAGCTGTGCATGATGGAGTGAGCCTGGAATCCCAGCTACTCAGGAAGCTGAGGCAGGAGAGTCGCTTGAACCCAGGAGGCGGAGGTTGCAGTAAGCTGAGATTGTGCCACTGTACTCCAGCCTGGCGACAGAGCGAGACTCCATCTAAAAAAAAAACAAAAAAACCTCTTACTTTAGGCCAGGCGAAGTGGCTCATGCCTGTAATCCCAGCACTGTGGGAGGCCGAGGTGGGTGGATCACCTGAGGTCAGGAGTTCGAGACCAGCCTGGCAAACATGGCAAAAACCCGTCTCTACTAAAAGTACAGAAATTATCCAGGTGTGGTGGCAGGTGCCTGTAATCCCAGCTACTCAAAAGGCTGAGGCAGCAGGAGAATTGCTTGAACCCAGGAGGCAGAGGTTGCAGTGAGCTGAGATTGTGTCACTGTACTCCAGCCTGGGTGACAAGAGCGTGACTCCGTCTCAAAAACAAAACAAAACAAAACAAAAACAAACAAACAAAACCCCAACTTACTTTAAATTCCCTGAAAAATATCTAAGAAACTCAGACTACACCTGATATGGAAGACCTGGATCGGTCCATCAACAAATCTTTATTAAATGCCACTAAATGCAAGGCACCATGCTCAGTGCTGTGGGCAGCTAGCTATCTGAGTAGCTCTGGTTTTTACAGTAGAATTGTGTTTTGCAGCTTCTGATGAAAAGGACTATTTATGGCATGCCAGAGCTTATGAAGCTTATGGCTGTTAAGTCTGTTTAAGCCTGAAACTGAGATTGAGGCATTTTCTTGGGGGAAAAGGAAAACAAAACTGAGCACCCATCCCTCTGTTTGGAAGTGTGTAAGTTGAGCTCTGTGTTATGAAACAGTGGGAACTGAACTGAAATTGGCTTCCCTGGGAAAAACGATATATAGGAGGCTGCTTGAGCTTACTATGTCTGCAGGGAGGATAAGGATGAGATTTAAGAAGAAAGAAAGAGAGAGGGAGAGAGAAAAAGAAAAAGAAAGAAAGCCCAGCATTTTCATGGTATGTTTCAAGTACATGTATTTTTCTTTTAAATGACTCTGAACTTATCCTGCCATTTGGAAATGTTAACTTTGGAAAGGGCAACTAGCATAGGGATGTGTGGTCTGATTAAGAATGTGAGGGAGAGAGTGGCAGTGGACTGTCAAAACTTGAAGGGCTGCCTGGAAACATTATATCAAATGAGCACACCAAGTTTCACAGATCAGTAGGTGGGAGTGAAGGGTGTGGAGGGGGCACTAGACGGAGAAAACTGGGACATCTCAGAGGGACATTTCACTTGAAAGTCATCCCAAGGTGTGCTAACATGGCTAGCAGCAGAGTGTCACCATAGCGGGTGGTGGGGGGAACCCAGTGAGGTTCAGAACTTTTTTTTGAGACCCTATCCTATAGATTGAATGTTTATGTACCTCCAGAATTTATGTGAAGTACTAATGTTTGATATGATGGTATTTGGAGGTCAGACCTTTGGAAGGTGATTAGGTCATGAGAGCAGAGTCCTCATGAATGAGGTTAGTGCCTGTAGAAAATAGGCTTGAGAGAGCTCCCTTTTTCCTTCCATCATGTAAGGATGCAGTGAAAAGATGCTGTCTATGAACCAGGAAGTGGGCCCTCACAAGCCACCAAATCTTCTGGCCCCTTGAACTTGGATTTTGCAATCTCCAGAACTGTGAAAAAATAAATCTGTGTTGTTTATAAGCCACCCAGTTTATGATATTTTGTTATGGTTGCCCAAACATACTGTGATATAAATTGGTACTGGGAGTGGGGTGCTTATGTAACCAACACCTAAGATTGTGGAATTGGATCTGGAACTAGATAAAGGGTACAGGGTGGAAGAGTTTCAAGATGTATGCTACAAAAAGATTACATTGCCATGAATAGACGATTAAGGGAAATTCTGGTGAAGACTTAGAAAAGAAAAAGGAGAGCTTTAGGGAATATCTCAATCTTCTTGGGGAATATGTCAGTAGAAATATTCTGAGCATAATATTGGTAGAAATAGAGGCAGTAAGGACCATTCTCATGAGATCTCAGATGGAAATGAGGAACATGTTATTGGATAATGGAAAGAAGACCAATCTTGTTATAAAGTGGCAAAGAGCTTGGCTTAATTGTTTTGTGTCCTAGTGTTTTGTGGAAGGTAGAACTTGTGAGCAATGAAATAGAATATTTGGCTGAAGAAATTTCTAAGCAAAGTGTCAAAAGCATGGCCTGGCTTCTTTTGGCTGCTTATAGTAAAAGGCAAGAAGCAAAAACTGATTTTAAAATGGAATAATTAATAAAAAGGAAACCAGAACTTGAAGATTTGGAAAATTCTCAGCCTATCCATATTGTTTAAAATGAAAAAGTGTAGTCAGGTAAGAACTCTAAGGGTGTGGCCAAGTGACCATCTGGTAAGGATGGATTGGCCATTCTTCGTATGGATTAGTCATCTCAACAGAATTCATGAGCTATTGTTCAAGACAATGGTAGAAGGAACCCAAAAGCAATGCAAAAATCATCAGCTGCCACCCTTCCCCACACCTCCCATCATAGGTCTAGAGTGTAAGGGCACCAGGGGCAGAACAGTTTCAAAGGGGAAGCCACCAGTACCTGACAGACCTTGGCACACCCTACCTGGCACTGCTTCACATCATGGGCTTCACTCCCCCTACTCTGGTGCCATGCTCCTTGGCCACCCCAGATATGACTCTGACAGGCTCCAGTGTGGTGCGAGTGTGCCAAGCAGAGCCTATGGCTTGGGACTTCAGCCCTGGGGGGCCACAAGGCCCAGGCAGAGAACCACTATGGCAGTAGGGTCCATGCACAGAGCCACCCTGGGGGTAGCACTTTCCAGAGACTTGGGGGTCCAACCCTTGCATGGAAAATCTTTGGGGACAGGAACACAACCCCAATGGGTCCCAAGGGTGAGACATCCACCCTAGAGGGCCTGGAAAACAGAACATCAAGCCAAACAGGATTATTCTTGAGTATTAGTATGTAATGGAATTTGCTCCACTGTTTTGGCTTGCTCAGAACCTGTCACTCCTATCTTCTTTCTTATTTCTCCCTTTTGCAATGGAACTGTCTATCCTATCTCTTCCCACCATTGTATTTTGGAAGCAAATAACTTCTTTGGTTTTACATCTTATAGGTGGAGGGGAATTTGCCTTCAGATGAATCATACTTTGGGTCTCATATATGATTTAGATGATATTAAGATAAGATGTTGGACTTTGGACTTTTGAGTTGATGCTGGAATAAATTAAAACTTTTGGGGCTACTGGGATAGAATGTGTGTGAGAAGCACATGAATTTTGGGGAGTCAAGGGTGGAATGCTATAGATTGAATGCCTGTGACCTTTCAAAATTTTTATGTTCAAACCCAAGTCCCAGCGTAATGGTATTTGGAGGTAGAACCCTTGGGAGGTAATGAAGATATGAAGGTAGAGCCTTCATGAGTGAAATTAGTGCATTTATTAAAAAGGCCTGAGAGAGCTCCCTTGCCCCTTCTGCCAAGTGAGGAGAAAGTGAGAAGAGATAATCTATCAACCAGGAAGTGGGCTCTTACAGACATCAGATCTGCTAGCACCTCGATCCTGGGCTTCCCAGCCTCCAGAACTGGAACTGTGGTTAAAAAAAAATTCTGTCATGTTTTAAACTACCCAGTCTGTATTTTATTATAGCAGCCCAAATGGAAGAACACACCCTATATCTTTAAAGAGATATCTGTGGATAAACTGTGAAGAGCTGTTCATTGCTTTCCTCCAGTTTAGCTGAGCTGTAGCTATTCATATGGTCTTATGGTATAGCAGAGTGTTGGAGCTCTGCCTGTGTGCTCTGGAGCCAGACTGTTTAGGTCCAGATCCTTACCAGCTGTGGAACCTGAGGCAAGTGACTCAAATCTCTTGTGGTTTAGTTTCTCCACCTGTAAAATGGGGATATTAGTCATACCTACTTCAGAGGAATTTCAGGAGGATTAAATGAATATATAGAGCAGAGCTTGTACACAGAAAATGCTTAAATAAATGAACCGTTTATTTTTATTTATTTATTTGAGATGAAGTTTCCCTCTTGTTGGCCAGGCTGCAGTGCAGTGGCATGATCTCAGCTCACTGCAGCCTCTGCCTCCTGGGTTTAAGCGATTCTCCTGCCTCGCCTCCAGAGTAGCTGGGATTACAGGCATGCACCACCACACACAGCTAATGTTGTATTTTTAGTAGAGATAGGGTTTTTCCATGTTGGTCAGGCTAGTCTCAAATTTCCGGGACCAGGGCTGGGCAGATTTGGGCACTTTTAGCTACCTGAGAGAGGTATTCAGAGATTAGTTAAGACTGACCTGACCAAAATAGTACAAAGACTTGCTGTGATCGTGAATAGATTATTACTTTCATTCTCACTTGTCTTTTGGTGAAGTATCACCATTATCTTTGATCATAAAAGACAAATATATATTTATACATAGGGAGGGAAAAAAGAGGAGATTTCAACTTCCAGCAGAGTGATCCAAATATGTAGGAAACTTCAAGTACTCATTTCAAACTGCTTTTATCTTCACAAAAACAAAGATGGGGGCAAGAAAATGGAATACCACAGGTAGCATGGTGGGAGAATGATTACAGCCAAAAAAAGGAGATGTTGGAATCTGAAAGGCTTTGATCAGAAGATCCCATTTTAGTGCCTTTAAGGCTTGGCACTTCTGTATAATGCACTGTCATTGTAAATGTGTATTTTCATGGTCATTATATCATGTATGTATGAAGCCTACTGGGGCTGTAAGCATTCCGTGTTCATAAAGCCCCTCCGTGCTCCAGGGAGAGGTTTGGGAAGCCGTGCGGATGGTCTGTTATTGTGTGAAGAACAGGGTGTACTTCTTTGAGGACAAGTTCCCTATGGTTTTGGTGACAAGGTTTGTACAGATACCAGGAGGAACAAGATTAGTCCATGTATTAAACTATGCAGCCAGAAATAGTGGCAAACCTCAAACAATGGGATGGGTAGGGAGGAACTCTGAGGAGAGTCCAGGTTCTTCTTCAGTGTCTTCAGAGCCCAAGTATGGTCAGCTGCACATTCGTGTAAGTGGTACCAGGGAGGGAACCAGCTCGGAGAAGTCAGAGAGCTGTGTTGCACTTAGAAGAGAAAGCCGTGCTCTTCCAGTTGCGGCGGTGGGGCGGGGGTGGTTAGAATATATCGTAGGCTAGATGCGGTGGCTCACACCTGTAATCCTAGCACTTTGGGAGGCCAAGGCAGGCAGATCACTTGAGCTCTGGAGCTTGAGACAAGGCTGGGCAATATAGTGAAATCCCATCTTTACAAAAATACAAAAAAAAAAAAAAATTAGCCTGGCGTGGTGGCACGTTCCTGTAATCCCAGCTTCTTAGGAGGCTGAGGTGGGAGGACAGCTTGAACCTGACAAGCGGAGGTTGCAGTGAGCTGAGATCATGCCACTACACTCCAACCTGGGTGACAGAGCGAGACTCTGTCTCAAAAAAAAAGAATGTATCCTAATTAGATGAGGAAGGAAGCATACAGATTCTGACCAGGTTGTCCCCAGAGAAGGATATGGGGAAAGCTGCAGTCCTTGAGGAAAAGTAGAAACAGGCCTGCTAGGAGAGACTCTGCAGTATCCACAGTACTTAGTCCCTACTTCTGGCAAAAATAACTTGGTCTAGAATGATGGTTAATCGGAGACCCAGAGGGTGGAGCCTCAGGCTGTTGTGAGTGTGTTGCCTGGTTGTTCACTGTGAAAGCTTTAACTGGTTCTTTGTGACCATAGCATCTGGAAATGGGAAAGCCCTGGGACGTTTCACATATGGCCACAGCCTGAGATGTGAGGATGCTCTGGAGCTGTCCATTGCACAAGGTACACATCTTTACATGGCAGCTCTGGTCCTGTGGGAACTTCTTCCTACATTTTGGGTAGAAATTTGATAAACCTACATATAGGAAAGAGAAATATAATACCCATTTTTTTTTCTCCTTCCTCTTCTTTTGATTCACATCAATGAGTAGTAACCAAGTATTTGTGTAATTTGTATTTAGAGTGAATTTCTTGGAGGGAAAGAATTTTGTAATAATTTAGCCTATAATTTATCTCTCAAGTAAGACACTTTGCCCTCTGAATTGGTCCATTGTGCATTACTATAAAGGAAGAATACCTGTTTATTTAGCTCACGAATCTGCGGTCTGTACAAGAAGCATTGTGCTGGTGTCTGCTGCTGGCGAGGGCCTCAGGAAGCTTTCAATCATGATGAAAGGGAAACGGGGAGCAGGTGCCATCACATGACAAGAGAGGGAGCAAGAGAGATGCCAGGCTCTTTTAAACAACTAGCTCTTGTGTCAACTAATAGAGTGAGAACTCACTCATTACCACAGGGAAGGGCAGTAAGCCATTCATGAGGGATCCACCCTCATGACCTAAACACCTCCCATTAGGCCACACCTCCAAGATTGGGGATCACATTTCAACATGAGATTCGGAGGGGGCACACATCCCAAAAGTATTGCCCCCATAAGAATTTTCATCTCTGATCACTGCTCTGTCCATGATGCTCACTGATCTGTGATTTTTAATACTTGGGCCTCTCTGTTTTAAGGCAAAGCATTCTCAGAATGGTCCCAACACACCAGCGTGTGGCCAAGTAATTAACTTGGCCATTCTCCATGGCAGTATGGCCAGTTCTGCTGAATTTTGCTCCCATAGTGTAGTGGGAGGCCTGTGGCTCAGATTAGATTTGGCCAGTGCTGGACTTTCTCATCAGAAGAGTAGGGAGCTATAGCCAGGACATTTTCATTTTTCAATCTTAGACCTTGGGCTATTATTTATAAAAGTGCTCTTGAACCCAAACCTCACATCTGATTTTTCATCAGATCCCAGAAAATATAATAATGCCTATTTAAAGAGATCCTATCCAATGAGAGCCCTGGCAAATTAGATATATTGTTTTCTTCTCTCTTCACAGGAACTGTGTCTAGGCTCAGTCTCTCTCACCTTACTTCATTCAGTCCATCTTTTATCTCTTAAACCCCAACACTGGGTGGGAACTGAGAGGGATTGTAGGAGCACGTGTTGGGGCCAGTCATTTGAAGCTACTCAGCAACCCACTGGTGGGGTCTGCTTGCCATGGGGCTTTGGAAGAAATCCTCCCCCACTCCTAGACCCAGCGTTTGAAGTGTACTTAGCTGCAGTTTATCCAGGGATCTGTGTTTTCATGTCTTTATTTTATTTATTTATTTATTTGTTTATTTATTTTTGAGACGGAGTTTCACTCTTGTTACCCAGGCTGGAGTGCAATGGCGCGATCTCGGCTCACCGCAACCTCCGCCTCCTGGATTCAGGCAATTCTCCTGCCTCAGCCTCCTGAGTAGCTGGGATTACAGGCACACGCCACCATGCCCAGCTAATTTTTTGTATTTTTAGTAGAGACGGGGTTTCACCATGTTGACCAAGATGGTCTCGATCTCTTGACCTCGTGATCCACCCGCCTCGGTCTCCCAAAGTGCTGGGATTACAGGCTTGAGCCACCGCACCCGGCCATGTTTTCATGTCTTTAAATAACAGCTCAGCTGCCATGGGCTTGCTGCACAGGGCCACAGTATTCATGTCTTATGCCTTTGTCTTCTTTTGTGAAATTGTGAAATTAAGGGGAAAAAAAAAAAAAAAGAGCTTTGATGGCCTGGGAAGAAAAGTGCTACAGAAACACAAGTTTTTCTCTGACTTTCAGGAAACATATACATTTACCTGAGACTCACATTACTTCAGATGCTTGTATATGTACATTTTTTTTTTTAATGAAGTCTGTCAGCTTTCTGTCTTTCTTAACTTAATTGGATCTCCTCATCAAAACACCATTTCTGCCCATTTCTGTTTTCCACTAGTGCTGTAGAAGGCATGCTGTGCTGGGCCACACTGCAGGAGTTTGTGCTTGAATACAGACAGTTTAGATAGCCACTCAGAAGACATACAAACACCCCAAAAGGATACATTGTCAACAAAATAACAACCACAGAGCCTATGCATAAAAAGAAGGCAGGAAATCTTTCTGTCATATTGAAGTATAGGGCAGTATTTTTGGGACTAATCATGAGGAGGATATTAAGTGGAATGTCAGATGTGTTATAAGGCTGGGGCAGGGAAGGGGATTCATACCTCTGTTTCCTTAGCGTGGTCATCTGCCTGGAGGAGTGGACATTCCCAACTCCATCTGAAAGTGGCTATGTTGGATATTGGATACTTCTCCTTGTTTTATCATATTGTAATTCAGTTCCTGTAGTTTCAGTTAAATTATTGTTAGGGATGGGTGCTGACACTTTGGGTCCCGTGGCTGGCAACCAAGATTCAAGAGCGCTGCTGCCTTGCTGTCAAATCAGGTTGCCCCGACATCAAGCTGGATATAAAAGTCCCCACAAATATCAATAAAAGACTGATGGTGCCTTGTATTTTTCTTTGGGCTAAAGTGAGAAACTGAAAGCTAAAAGACATGCACTAAACATGACAGGCCGAGTATGCCCTGTAGTCTCAGCTCCTTCCCCAAACCGCACTAACATGATGACAAAGAAAAGGTATAAACTTAAGTAACAAAGAAAAATGGACAGAAAAAGATATCAGACAAGAAAGATCAGCAAAACTCTGGAACATGAAAAGTGGAAAGCTGAGTACTGTCTTGGCAGAGGGGAAAGCTGAGAAGCAGCAAGCCAGCTCGCATCCAAGAACCTCGGAGGGGCTAAGGAATTGAAGGCACCAACCAATGCTCAAAGCTGGGAGTGGGTTGGGTGGAACACTGGAGGATGGGTCAAAGATCTATCTCAGGGGATGCCTTTCCCCAGTCCAAACAACCGCCAGCTGTTTTTCCCTTGCTCCGGCGGGAAACAGGAGATTTAATCCCTGGATAATTGAACAAGAGAGAATTCAGGTTGAGGGAATAGCCAGGAAACAGTTGTGAACAGCACTTAGCTGAATGAAAAACAAGGGATAAGGTCCAGACCTCTCCTGCTGTGTGATTCCCAGGATGCTGACTAGTACATCCCCACTCCCTCCAAGAAGGGAATTAGGAGATTTCTCCCTGAAGGCATGGACTTCCCCAAGAGGAAAGAGCCACAGATTCTGCCATGTGGAGGTCCTGCAATGAAATGCCTAGTGATGGATCAATCGCCCCACAGGGAAGCCACCAGCCAGCAAGCCCCCCACTTAGATACAGAACACTCAATCACTTTGTAGTGCCTTTTCCACAAGCAAGCAGTGTAAAATCAGCAGAAGTAAATCACACCCCAGACTTGATGGCCTAAGTGAGATGAGAAGACAGAACAGCTATGGAATAAGACCAGGATGTTATCAAAGGGAATGCAACAGCAATACAATAGTCATGAATGGGGTTGGAAGTTCAAACTCAGGAAATTAGGCAGAAAGTGGAAGAAAATTACCAAAATACAGAATATGATTTCACAATGAGAGTATCAAACCAGGAGGTCCAGCACCTGACGTTCAACTAAAACAAGGATTCAAAGTATTGTTTATGCTATAGACCCACAATCAGATGAGGTCTGTGGATTCCTTCTCAGAATAATGTTGTTTCAAAAAATTATTTTATTAATAGACTTTATTTTTAGAGCAGTTTAAGGTTTGTAGAAAATTGGGGGGGGGGAGGAGGAAGAGAGGAATGGAGACAGAATAATATTTTAAAGTACATAAAACTCATAGGAGTACAAAGGAAACCAATCACATTGAAATATAGTTGTCAAAACATCAGAAAACAAAATAGGGATATAGTAATATATGTGCTTTTTAATGAGCACATTAAATAACAGGGGCAGAATGACTATAATTTTGAAGTAGTGGTGAGCATGAATGCTATTTTAAGATGCATCACTGTGATACAAGATGAATGTATCTGTTTTTTGGTTTTCTGTTTGTTTTTGAGACAGGATCTTGTCTGCTGCCAGGCTGGTGTGCAGTGGCACTATCATACATACCTCACTGCAGCTTCCAAAGTCCGGGCTCAAGCCATCCTCTTGCCTCAGCATCCCAGAGTAGCTGGGACTATGGGTGTGAAACAGCACACCTTGCTAAATATCTAGGATTTCTATAGGTGACCAGAAGACTACTGTTTTAATCATGTATTTGTCAAGCTAAGTGCCTTTGAGAACTATGTGTGTGTATCACTTTTATAAAGGACCATAATTAATTTAAAAATAATTAGAAAGCATTATTTTATTTTATTTATTTTTTGGGGGTCAAGCTGTTTATTTCAGGTGGAGGGCAGGAACGGTGCGGCTCAGTCTTTCTTGCAACGGCTTTCCTCATGGCGGCCAGGACGTTGCTCAGTTCCTCCCTCTTCCTCTTGTAACGGATGTGTGTCCCCACCCTTTTCTTGATGAATTTGAGGGCCTGTTTGTCCTTGGAGACCTTCAGTAACTCCATGGCATGCTGCTCGTACAGGGCGAAGCCACACACCTCCCCGATCACGTCCTACACGAACGTGCCCACGGCTGTGCCTGTGCTAGCTCACGTTCTTGGTTATCTTGTGGCCCTTGTTGAGGCCCACAGCCACAGCGTAGCAAAGAGTGATGGCTGCAACTCTCCAATGGTGGCCGTGGCGGAAGGGCTCAATTTTATTTTTATTCAGGCACAAGAGGCAAATGAAAGAAAGTTTTTGTTGTTGTTGTTGAGAGAGAGTCTCACTCCGTGCCCAGGCTGGAGTGCCATGGCACAATCTCGGCTCACTGCAACCTCTGCCACCCCAGGTTCAAGCGATTCTCCTGCTTCAGCCTCCCGAGTAGCTGGGATTACAGGTGCCTGTCACCGTGCCTGGCTATTGTATTTTTAGTAGAGACAGGGTTTCACCATCTTGGCCAGGCTGGTCTTGAACTCCTGATCTCGTGATCTACCTGCCTTCGCCTCCCAAAGTGCTGGGATTATAGGCGTGAACCACTGCACCCGGCCCTCAAGAAAGTTTAGTGAGAGTGATATGGAGCCTCAAGTGTGAGGTGAGGTGAACAACTTTTACATAGCAAGTTCTTAAATTTGCGTGGTACTTTACCGTTTGCATTGTGCCCTTTCACACATTCCATTGTGTGATTTTCACAGCTTCTAAGAGAAGGCCGTACAGATATTATCCACACATTCAGTTTATAAATAAGAAATGGAGCCAAAGCTCAAAATCGGGTGCTTAATTCCTAATCCAGTGAGGCTTGCTAGGTGAGAAAGGTTGGAGGTTCCCATGCGTCACAGCAAGGTTCAGAGGCCCATTGACACAAGGCTGATTGTCACAAGAAGCAGAGTTAGTTACAGGCTGGGCATGGTGGCTCACATCTGTAATCCCAGCGTTTTGGGAGGCCAAGGTGGGAGAATTGCTTGAGCCCAGGAGTTTGAGACCAGCCTGGGCAACAAAGTGAGACTCCATCTGTACAAAACATTCTTAAAAAATTAACCAGGCATGGTGGTGCATGCCTGTGGTCCCAGCCATGTGGGAGGCTGAGGCAGGAGGATTGCTTGATTCCAGGAGGTCAAGGCTACAGTGAACCATGTTTGTGCCACTGCACTCCAGCCTGGGTGACAGAGTGAAATTCTGTCTCAAAAAACAAAAAACAACAATAAAAATAAAAAAAAAAAAAAAAAAACAAACAAACAAACAATGCACCCCCCCCCAAACAATTGGAGTTGCTGTTTGAGGTTCAACCCTCAGGCTAGAGGTAGGGTTCAAAGAAGCTGCTGGGTTGAGATCTTTTTAAACAGGATGTCCCTAAGAGACAAAAGCCCAGAGTGTCAGAGGGCCTCTCTTTTGCTGCCTGGAAAAACATCCTTCGTCTTGATACCAGCATCCCTGCCTGAAGTTATTTCTAAGTCCACCCCATCATCCCTTCCAAGAGCCCTGTCCCAGAGACCTTGTCTGCTAGTGTAGCGAGCCTCTTACTTTCTTGTTTTACTCCTCCATGTGGCCCTAGTGGGGCTGTCAATCATGGTGCCTGGCCTCCTTCTTCATACAGTTGGGCCAAGAATGGTGTCACATCCCTGGACACAGTGACTCGTCCAAGGGGTGGACGCACAGAATCCAGGCCAGTTGGGGGCCTCCCATGGAATCTTCTGATTGGATGTGGAAAGCTAATTTTTCTTAGTTTTAAATCATTAAGGGTTTATATCTGGAGTTGCTAGGAGCTATTTTCTCTGGCATGTGGAGAGAACTTTTCTGATGTAAAAGAGAGTGCTATTAAAATAGAGACACAGTGAAAATGAGATGGAAAGAGAGAAAGAGAAGGAAGAGAGGGAGAGAAATGAGGGGAGAAGGGAGAAAGGAGAAGGGACGGGACAGGGGACAGAGAAGAAGGAAAAAGGGAGAGGGAAGAGACGAGAGGAAGGTCCTTAGTGGGTTTCACTTCCTACCCTGGGTTTGGTTCCTGGAATTCTTCCTTTCATTCTGTGAGCCATTTCAATATCCTTCCCATTCAAGAAAGCCGAGAATACCCTTCTTGCTGAGGCTGATTTGAACTAGCTCTTGTCTCTTGCAACCCAAAAGGTCCTGACTGCCCATCAGGGACCCTCAGGCATTATCAGATGTCAGGATTTGCTTGAAACCCCTCCTTCTCCCTGCTAAGGCCTTTGCTACCCCCAGAACACACAGCATCCCGAGGCACCCTCCAAGCTCCCCAGCAACCTTCCTGGGCCTCCTCAGGCACACTCACCACAAATCTATGCCTGGACCACCTTCTCTGATTCCAGACTGTCATCTGTTCATTTATTCAGCAAGCACTTATAAGCGTGGTAGAAACACAGCAACCAGTAGAGTGGAAATAAAGACATGCCTAACTGAGTTAGTGTAAAAAGTCATTCACTTATTAAAATAAATGAAAAGCTATGAAAGGTTAGAGGAAAGAGTGACCATTACAGGTGGGGTCTGGAAAGGCTCTGTGGGAGCTGTAGATGGGCAGAGAGGTGAGATTTGGACAATGGAGTGGAAGGAAAGTGTGTGAGGTTGGTGGTGGCTGTGGTAGCTCCAGTAAGGAGAGGTCCGGAGAATCACAGTGGCATCCTAGACCTGCAAATTGCTGTGGGGAGCCCTGAACATGGTGCTGGAGCGGCCCTTCCTTTCATAGCCGTGCTGTCCAGCTGGGCCTCTGGAGAGTTCACTCTCAGCTCCCGTGCTAGTGCCTGGCTGGAGGAGGGCTTTACACGTTGGTATCTTAATGGTATGAGGACCTTTCCATCCTTAACTCGAGGGACTGACTGCAGGAGTAGTTTTAGGCCTGGGGAGATGGGTGGATTTGTTGACATGGGGACTCAGGAGACTTGCCACCACCTCCCTGCACAGGGCGCATGGCACAGTATTCCATCCACGCCAAGGCAGGAATTGCCTCTGTGGCTGTGCTTGGCGGGGTCCGGGTGGGGGCAGAGCAGCTCTGCTTGCTGAAGGAGGTGGTTGGCAGGGTGCCTACCTTCCTGGGAGCCTGTGTGCCACCTCCTGCAGGAATCTACTCTCTGCCCCACCCCTTCCACCAACTGTAATTTTCCATGGGAAGATAGAAGCATGGCTTTCCCGCATCAGTACCACTTCTTGGTACCAATCCAATGGGCTGAGATGGGTCAGATTCTCGTGAGATAAAGAAGAGAACTATTTTTAGCTGGTTCTGGAGAGGAAAGATCCAGCCCGTGTGTCTCCCTGAAAAGCTTTTCTCTATAGAATAATTTGATACAGGTAGATCACTTTACCAACATCTTTCCAAACTAAACCATCCTGAATGAACAGAGATTTGAGGTTCTTTGTCATTCTTTCTTTCCTTCTTTTTTTTTTTAAACTCTGATACTCCTAGAGTTTCAATAAGATGATAAAATCAATTTTAAAATAACTTGAATAATCAATTGCTCTTACTTTAGTCCAGACTGAAAAAATGGCAGCAAATATGAACCCATTGAATATCCTCTGCTCTGTCTAGATTGCTGTGTCCTGAAAATTGGTTACTGCATGCATGCCCTTACCTGTAAAGAATTGAGTACTCACAGGTGTTATAAGTAGAAAGAGAGCCTCTGAGACCCAGCAGGAGGGTCATCTCATCCAGAAAGCCTCTTGGCCACGACACCCTTTCCTTCCTTACCTCTTGTTGACAGCCAAGTACAGTGATGATGATGATAAATACAGTTGACAGCCTGTTATGTTCCACGTCTGCATTTATTATCTCATTGGAATCCCCAGAAGGGCCCCATGTTACAGGAGTAATAACGATGATGATGGTAATAAAACCAGAGACAGATTTATCACAAAACAAAGAAAGCTTAGGTTATAAATTTCAGTGTTCCTCCTTTACATAATCCCCATTCAAGGACCTGAAAAGATCTTTTTCTCTTTTTCCTTTTTTTTTTTGGAGACAGGGTCTCACTCTGGTGCCCAGGCTAGAGTGCATTGGTGTGATCATAGCTCACTGCACCCTCCAACTCCTAACTCAAGTGATCCTCCTGCCTCAGCTTCATGAGTAGCTGGGACCACAAGTGAGCACCACCATGGCCAACTAGAAAAATCCTTTCACTGCAATCAGTTAAGACTGGTGTATTTTTTCAGGCCAGCTTCCCCTCTGCCATCATCCCCTTGTATTATATGGCTTTATACTAGCTATGGGACTCTTTAGGGAATCCCTAAGAGGAAGTTGAATTGAGGATGTTGGGTTCAGTGGGTACGCATCTGCGTCATTCAGTCACCTCATGATCTAGTTAAGTAGTGGCATTTAGGGATACTGCTGGTGTCCTATAGGCCAAGTAACCCAGTATAAAGAAACAAGGACATCAACACCAAGTGATCAGTGGCTGCTGTCCTTTCAAAGTGTATTTTTAAGATTAGCTGCCTCATGAGAAAGCCTGAAATGCCCTTGAGTCTTAGCTCATATAGAGAAAACACTTAGAAGTTTTTTCCATATTTGACCACAGTCCTAAAAATGGGCATCTCACTATAAATAATGAGTTGTAAAGCCAAAATAAATGTTTCTGAACTATGAAAAATAAAAAAGGAAATTTGGTCAACTATGTTGAAGAAAATGCTGAATTTTCTTTCTAGTCTCGATAGGAGATATCACAGGATTATTGTATGAAGGGATAATTGAAAAGTGTGAAAAATGTAGGAAAAGGATTAACACAAAAGCATTACATTCTAGATTTTGTAAGTTTTTGGCATCTCCTGGCTTTTAACAATTTCCTAATGTGTTATGATCTCTTTTCTCATTCTAAATGAATAAACATTTTTATACCTAAGTTGATGTTCCTAATTCTGCATTCTTTTTCTTAAGGAGGGCTCCTAGGATTGTATCAGGCCCCACATAGCCTGGATCCAGACTTAAAGGAAACTCAGGGAGGTCTCAGGATATAGAATTTCTCTCTCTTGTCTTTAGTCAGGCATCTGGAAAAATAACAGATACTCTTTGTTATGCAAATGTATTTCATCTCATATCAGTAATGAAAAAGTAGATATTAAGGCTTCTGGCCATTAAATGTTTATTGCTGCCAATGGCAAAGCTATTTTAAATTAATTTTTTTTTTTTTTTCAGAGACAGGATCTCACTCTGTCGCCCAGGCTGGAGTGCAATGGTGTGATCATAGCTCACTACAGCCTCCAATTCCTGGGCTCAAGTGATCCTCCTGCCTCAGTCTCCTGAGTAGCTGGGACTACAGCACATGCTATCACATCTGGCTAATTTTTGTATTTTTTTGGAGGTCTTGCTATGCTGTCCAGGCTGGTCTTGAACTCCTGGTCTCAAGGGATTCTCCTGCCTCAGCCTCCCACAATGCTGGAATTACAGGCATAGGCTACACTACCTGGCCTTAAATTTCATTAGCTCTGGAAAAATCTTTTGAGGGGGACAGAAGGGATTATACTCTGTGGGTTTCAGTTTCCAACAAGTTGCTTTCTCCCTGGGATTAAGAATATGCTGTCCTGCAAGGAACCGATTCCACCACTTTCCCTGGCTGGCTTTGAGGATTCAGTAGGAGAAAAGCATCCCCCTTCAGGGGTCCTTAACCAGGGAAGTACTTCGGGCCCTTTGGGAAGGAAGATAAGCATCCACACGTTTCCATGGATTTGTCTGCTGACGTAAGCAGGACTAGTCTTACAAATAACAGAAGTTCCCTCACATAAAGCATACATTAAAAAGGAAACAAGGAAAATAAGCTCACCAAAATGTTCTCTTATTGCTAGAAACTGAAAATCCTTATATTGCAATGTTTCTTGATTTTCAAATAAGCTCTCTGAAGACATGACTATCTCTAGGAAGGGTCTGCCCTGACTGTCAGATGAAACAACTCTCTTCAACTTTTGCCAAGGTGTCCCTCAGCTAAATGGTCTTCTTCCCCCAGTTCAGAGAGTAGATGAAGTTTTCAGGTAGACATTTAGCTTTCCTCTGATAGATTTCTCTAACAACTTTAGCAGCAGCAGATGGTCAGACATTAAGGGAGAAAATAGGAACTGGGAATTTTTGCCTACTTTCCCCCTCACCTCTTTGTGACACTCTAACCAAATGGAATCAAAGCAAATAGGAGAAAAATGAGGTTCCTCATCAGTCCAATCCCCTTCTACGTCCAGGTCTGTGTCACTAGTCAGGACAATGCCCTTTTCATATTTTTTTTTTTTTTTTGAGACGGAGTTTTGCTCTTGCTACCCAGGCTGGAGTGCAATGGCGCTATCTTGGCTCACCGCAACCTCCACCTCCCGGGTTCAAGCAATTCTTCTGCTTCAGCCTCCCGAGTAGCTGGGACTACAGGCGTGTGCCACCATGCCCAGCTAATTTTTGTATTTTTAGTAGAGACGGGGTTTCACCTTGTTGACCAGGATGGTCTCGATCAATTGACCTTGTGATCCACCCGCCTCGGCCTCCCAAAGTGCTGGGATTAAAGGCGTGAGCCACTGCGCCCGGTCCTTTTCATATTTTTATGACTCAAGGCATGAATATGTAGTCAAGCTGAATCACCTGGAATTATAAGCACACATTAAATAAATATTCAGGACCCCCAAATGGGCAAATTTAAGATGGGCAGACTCCCACCATTGAACATTTTCATAATCAACCAGGCCTACTTGGGTGATGGGTGTGTGATATAGGATTTTCAAGTGTGTGAAGTCTTTTTTTTCCCTCCACAGAAGATATTATAAAGTGGTTAAGGGTGTGGATTTAACCAGATAACAAGTTATTGTACTTGCTAATGTTTGTCTTTGGAAAATAATCTTTCTGTGCCTCAGTTTTCTTATTTATAAAATGGGCATAGTAATCTCCACAAACCAACTGCTTGTTGCTCTCACGTTCCTCTCTGTACTTCCTCTGCTCTTCTCTGTATCACAGGGGAACTCATTTCCCAGAATCCTTTGACTTCTGGCCCCAGATTCAAGCGAACAGGAGAACTTGACAGAAGGTCTGAGGGCAGGAGACAGAGAGAAGTCAGGCATTCCTCCCCCTTTCTCTCTTATCCTGTGATGTCCTGCTAGTAGTCTTATAGGTTTAGTGTCCACCAGATAGTTCTTGCCCGTCAGAAGGAGGCTCCAGGCCACAGCGCCAGTGTTCTCATAACCACTGACCCATGCCCTGGGCTTGGTGGCCATGACACAGGGTTGGGTAAACAGAGGTTAGTGTTCCACTGTTGTCGGATTACCTCACCCTCCAGAAAGGGCTTTGATACCCCACTACGCCGGTGAGCATGTTTTTCTTTCCCTGAAATAGGGAAAGAAAATCTGGTGTCAGCTTTCTCAACCTCTACCAGTATAGCTCTAAAAACATGCTTAACTGGAAACTTGGTCTCAGCTCCTACATGTATTCCTCATGATAGTTCTAGTTCATGCCATTCCATCTCAACTTTTGGGCACAGGAAACATGACCTCTTCCCTCTACTCTCTCCCCCCACCAGGGTTTAGAGTAGCTTCCTATTTTTGCTACTCTCTGAGCTGCCTCACAGCCCCTTGTTTGGCCTGTGAGCTTTTTCATTGCATTCATAACTAATTCCTTGTATTCAGTTCCTTCTATCTGAGAGACCTAGAGTGGTTTCTGTTTTCCTGGCTGGACCTTGATTATTACAGATACCAAACCAATGGGGCTACTGGGAAGATTAAGTGAGCTAAGATATATAATTGCTTAGAATATGTCCTGGAACACATCTAGTGCTCAATAAATGGTAGCTATCAACATAGACTTTCTCAGCAGTAATTACATGAGCACAACAAATGGATTAGTATTACTTTTTTTTTTTAATCTTTGTGGTTAAAGCATGACATCTCTTAAATCAGAGAAATCTGAAATGGACACATCTGCCAGGAAAGACTACTGAGTGTCTCTAGCTCATGTGCAATCTCCAGTTTCCATAGAAACCAAGCAAAGAAAATTTGCTAAAGGAAGCCTAAAAAATAAGTAGATTCAGGTCTGTATTATTGTGTCTCAAACCCTTTTAGCATATAAGCAGACTGTTATTACTATTATCTTATTGTCTCTCTAATATCTTTTTTCTTATAAGATGCAAGAGACCCAGATTCTTTTTCTTTGCAGAGGATGACACAAAATATAGGATTGCTCTGCCACAACACAGTCCCTGTCACATTCCCAGGATCAGTGATTCGAAGGCTACTGTTATTGTGTTTATCTGCCAAATTGCTGGATAAACCCAGCTCTTGTCATTCTGTGGCTATTCAGAGGTTGTTTCCTGCCTGCTGTTAAGATACACGAACAAAGAACCAAAAATATTAGTTTAAGCAAAAGCCCAGAGTGAGAGGGACCAACTGAAATCCCAGTTAACATCCTGCAATAGACCTCAGCTGGAATGGAAATATTAAATTCCTAAATGGAGGTGGGGTGGGGGATGGAGGGATTCCTGGATCGTTTGGTTCAGCCCAACTCCTTAGGATTCCTCTTTAGCCATCGGAATTGGTGACAGTAGCAAGTGAGACAGCTTTGAGTCAGGCCTGCCAGAATTTGAATCAATAACCAGGAAATCTTGCTTCAATTTCCAAGCAATTTTAAATATTTTTCTTGAAAGTACTTTTGAGATAGGAGGAATAGAGAGGATGGGGGGAAAATGAAGGCATCTCCAATACCAAGGCAAACTTCACTACTTTTCTGTGCTAAAGAAGGGTTGCAGATGTCCTGTAGAGGTATTCTTGGGGCAGTGGGGAGGCTGGGCTGCTCCTAGCACAGTCAATAGAAACCCCTGCACAATGGCCTTCCTTGATGACTGACTGTTGCTGAGTGGACACTTAGCTGGTTAGAGCACAGAGAAAATAAAAACAAGCGTAGGCTGGAAGTCCCTTCCCCTTGAGGGCTTGTGATTGGATTGCAGCATGGTTATGGAGGACAGGAGAACAGAATAGAAGAAGCTCTAGGCTTGGTGTCAAAATCTCTGGGGACACCTTTGTTCTGTCATTTTTAAGCTACATGACCTTGAGCAAATCACTTCTTCATTCATTTATTTTTTAACAAGGTGCTTGGGACGAAAAGCATGTGGTTCAGTGCAAAGCAAAGACAAAATTGGAAAAGCTTGCTTGTGAGTAAGCACATAATGCACACACAAACACCAGAACATCAACCAGTCAGCATTTATTAAACACCTACCCTGAAACCAGTATTACTATAATAATGACATTATGAAAACAACCCAGAGACCTCTTTCCACATGGGCTGGCTCAGGAGCAGGTGAGAGAGAGCTAATGTTTCCCAAACGGCAGTAAAGAGAACTCCAGATCAGAACCACAAAATCAATGCCTTCTATATGGCCTCTCTTGAGCCCCTACTTGGCAAAGCCCCTTTGGCCATCTTTGATTGTTCTAAGCATGACTCTTCCACCCATGACTTCTGTGGTTACAGATAAGAGTATTGCATCTAGTTGGAGTTCTTAAAAGCATCCTACATTTTTGCCATGCCCCTGCTTCTTTTAGGAGCCAAAAATCAAGTGCTTTTTGCTGCACTCTTGTTTTATGAAGAAAGGCAAGTCTTCACCTTATGGTTGAGTTAAGGGATACAGAAGTGCACAGGAAGCATAGGGATGAAGGGTTCCATCAGGCAGGGCTTGGTTGCTATGGCATCCAGATGACTACTTAAACCACTCTAGGGAGAGGCATCCCAAAGGGGATAAGGTGAGTCTCAAATGTGCTAAAATTTGTGCTCCTTCATTGCAAAGTTTCTTACAATTGCCAGTGAGCTAATTCTCCCAACAGGCCTGATGAGGTGGATCAATACTAATATCCCCTTTAGAGCTCAATGTTATTATCTACTTTAAGGCTCATTATCTTATCATCCAATTATTCCATCTTTAAAGTCTCATCAATATCCCTCATAGCAATACCCCATTTTGTGATTGTAAGTCTGTGATATCCGTGAAACACTGGACCTATTCTCACAAGAGAGGCAAGAACTAGGGTAGGTGGTACATGAGACATTGTGGGGTTGAATATCATCAGCATGCAGAGTTGCTCAAGTGTGAGGATGTAAGGAAAGGAACTGGGCGGCTATCCAGAGAACAGAACCATGTGCCTACTCACTGGGTGGCCTTGAGAAAGTCACTTCTTTCTGGGATCCTGTTTGTGCATCTGTAGAATGGGAATCACTATAGTTTAGATCTCTCCTTCTTATCTTTTGTCTTTTATGAAGCTGTTAGGATAAAATGAAACTATATTCACAGCTTGTGAATATCCTTTGGAAGGAGATGCAGTAGAGAAATGCAAGAGGCAATAATGATGGTGTATATCAAAGCAGTGATATAAACCAGCTTTGTTCTTCATAAATATCGACCCTGGAGTACAAACCAACAGACTCAATAGCATGTTTAGCTGCTTGGTTTTAATAAGATGACAGGCTGCCATATCATACATGAAGAAATTAAGACTTGCTCGAAGTCACCCAGTGAGACAACTGGCAAGATCTAGAAGACAGAATTGAAGGTCTCTTGTAGGGTGACCAACTTGTTCCAGTTTTCCTGGGGCTTTCTTGGAAAACGAGTTGGCTGGTCACCCATTTCTGAAGCTGTGCTCCATAGCCGCACCCTCCCTGGACCGAGCAAGCCCAGGCAAACTGTGGATAGTTTTCTCAGGCCTCGTTCACTGATGGGTTCACTGGGAGATTCTTGGTTAATATGTTAATGTTTAGTGGATGATGTATGAATGTTGGAATCCTTGGTGGTCCCTGAGCCTAACTTCCCATCACCGAGACCATTCTGGGAGCTTTTTCTTTTCAGAAAGGCCTGGAGAAAGAGAACTTTGTAGACTTTGTGAGGAGATTACCTGAAGAATGTGGGGATTGGGAAGTTAACCTTCAACAGCAACCTACCTTCCTCAGGCTGGCAGTGTCTGCTTTCAGATATCTCCTTCAGGGCCCTGGCTCCATCCCACATATGTGGGCCACACACACATAGTTATGTGGTCATGTTCTCTTGCTTGGAAAGTTCAGGTACATTTCATGAAAAATATAAATGTTGAAGATCTTATCCATATTCCCAATTGGAGCATGGTGTGGAACCCGGTCATGTCTTCCATATTTATTCTGGAGATTTCCACGTGTATATGGCTTAGTCAAAAGTCATGTAGCCTTTTCAGGATAGTGCCTTAAACTCTCCCAAATTCCCAAGTGGAAATTTTAGATTCAAAGCCTGTGTCGGATCAAGGACCTATAGATGCTGAGACTTTAAGGGCAGTAAATGTGGTCTCTCCATACAACGTCCAATGTGGTGCTTCCTGTATGAAGCAACATGAGCTCCCCCATCTTTCTTGGGTGGGCAGGAAACATGGAGCTAACTTAATAAAGACGACATTCTGGCAGGAAACAGGAGTGGGAAAGAGCAAGAGGGTCCTCTTGGGCTATTAGTCCCTGGCCCCTGGCATTGCCATCCCTCCCCAGCCTCCATCCTGAAACTGAACCTCCAAGGTTTCTAATAGAGTCCTTGGGCCTTGACGTTGAAGCCATCCTAAGGCTGGCTGGGTAAGGGTGGCTGGGCAGCTCAAGATGCAGGCCCCATAGGCGTGGCAAAGGCACTGCTGGTCAGGCAATACTGGGGAAAGAAAGAAGGGCTGCCGAGGATTCAGGCGTCAAGTGCTAACAGGGGGCCAGGAAAGCAATACAAACTCCCTGTTTGTCTGGGACCTCTCCGCTCCCAGTGAGTTGATGGGATGGGATGCAGGGAGGTGGCTCCAACCCTCTGCATAAGAGAGCTGGCCAGAGCTGGGTGGGAAATCCGGACTTTGCCAGATGGGTCCTCTTTCTTCTGGAACTGGGACTTTTACCCTTTTTGTGTTGTAAATTTTCTGGCAGTTTGATGAAGCCCATAGACCCCTTTCAAAATAATGTTTTAAAATACCTAAATCAAAATACATAAGATCACAATTATAATGAAATATAGCTATCAAAAAAATTTAAAATCCCACAATTATGTGACATAGTAATATATGTGTTTCATTTTAAATGCTTTAAAATGACAAGATAAAATCATGGGCCTAATAACTGCTCTAATTCTGAAATAATGATGAGTATATATGATATTTCAAAATAGGTAACAATGCAATGTTATGAAAATATCTGTGAATTCTATTGGTAACAATGTCATAGATACTGTGAATACCACTCTGGTTGTTGCCTTTATTGCTAATTGAAGAAAACGGTAACATTCAGTTATAGCAGAGGTCAGCAAACTTTTCTGTAAAGGGCCAGATAGTAAATATTTTAGGCTTTGTGAGCCATATGGTCTCTGTCGGCACCTATTCAACTCTGCTGATATAGCTTGAAAGCAGCCACAGATAATATGTAAATGAATGAGCATGGCTCTGTTCCCATAAAACTTTATTTATGGACAGTGAAAGTTGAATTTCATACAAGTTTTATACGTCATGAAATATTATTTCTCTTTTGATTTTGTTTTCCAACCATTTGAAAATGTAAAAGACACACATAGCTCACAGGCTAAGAAAACATAGGTGGCGAGCCAACCAGATTTGGCTTATGGGCTATGATGTGCCAACCCATGAGTTAGAGGGTAGGAGAATAAAAATGCAACCCTTGTTTACCATCGAGGTTTGTAGGTCCCAGATTGAGAACTGCCATCTTAGAGGAGACTGGGGAAATTGGCAAACCCCAGAGAGGGAAGCTCAACAGAAGTTCAGGCTCCTAAACAGCCCGATTTAGAGAACTGGTGGGGGTGAGATGATGTGCAGTGCTGGAGGATCCCTGGAACCTCAGATCTGCCCTGCAAGGGCTGGCTCCAGGGAATCTGGTTGAATAACACAGATGCTAAGTTCCCACTGAACAATGGGTGACGGCTATTGAAACACCTATTGCTGTGGCCAAGACCAGTGCTTCAGGAACCAGCTTATCTCCAGTGCATAGCATAATGTATGGCACACAGTAGGTGCTCACACACTGTGTGTTAAATGAATGGCGGAAGCCAGCCAAGGTCTGCAGGTGGGATCAGTAGGAGATGAAGCTTCAGGAGCTAGGGAAGACAAAGGCCAAGTAGAGGTTGCTGCTGATGGCCAATACCTTTTCCTTGACCAGGGCTATGGCCTGGAAGTCAGGATTCTCCCATTCTAGAATCCAGCCAGATGCCCTGTATATCTGTATGGAGAAGACAGTGGGATGCTTTCATTGACCCCTTTACTTTCCCCCAGACACACAAAAGGTATTTAGGTAAAATCGTGTGACTAAACTCTGAACGTAGGTGGAAATGATGTAGAATACTTCCAAGCTTGCCCCTTAAAACATCTTGTAATTTTCCATCCTCCCTCTTTCCATCCTCCACAAGGCTGGAGGAGAAGGGCTTCAAGATACTAGAGCCACACATGGACCTGGCAGAGATCCCTGAGTCGCCACTGGAAGGAGAGCTGCCTGAGAAGAGTTACCAAATCTTCTTTGACTGGAGAAATAAACTTTGTGTTAAGTCACTGAAGTTATTTCTGTTACAGTAATATAAACTAGCCTATTCTGATAATGCACTTTGTTTTCCAGGCCAGAGAGAATGCACTTTACCTATCTATCTATGTATGTACTTATTTATTTAGAGATGAGGTCTTATTCTTTTGCCCAGCCTGGAGTACAGTGGCGTAATCATGGCTCACTATAATCTCTAACTCCTGGGCTGAAGCGATCTTCCTGTCTCAGCTTCCTGGGTAGCTGGGACTACAGTTGTGCACCACCACAACTGACTAGCTTTTGAATTTTTTTGTAGAGATGGGGTCTTGCTATGTTTCCCAGGCTGGTCTTGAACTTCTCAAGCAATCCTCCTGCCTTAGTCTCCCAAAGTGGTGGGATTACAAGCATGAGACACTATGCCCAGCCAAGAATGCATCTTTTATGAAGCTTTCTTAGTTTGGGTTCCCTAGAAACAGACCTCAAGACAAGGAATAATCAAGTACAAGTAGTTGTTTGGGAGGTGTAGGAAACACCAGTAGGAGAGAGAGAGTGAGATGGAAAAGGAAATGAGCCAGTACAGGGCGTTTATAAGAACAGCTACCTCTGTGAAGGAGGAGCTTGATCCTGCAAGGAAACTGAACCAGTGTAGAAACGCCTCCTAGTTGTCCCATTGAGGGGCTAGGGGACTGGGGTATGTATACATCACCTTCTGTAAGTCATTGTTTGAGGGCTGTTGGGAGTGGAAGTTTACTGCCCCAGCACTGGGGACTGATGGTGCCTTGGAGTAAGGCAGCTGGAGAAAGGTACAGGTCCTGGCAACTGGACGTAGGCTGGTGCATCCTGAAGGGTATTGGGAGGGTGGGGAATTAACAGCATTTGCCACATAGTGTCCTTCCTTTATAAGCTTTTTTGGTTTTGGTTTTGTGTCAAATTTGTGGATCACCTGAAACCACTCAAGACCCCACAGTTTTGCTTTTATTCATTTGGGTCCTTGGCTGCTGATAAGGGAATTGTCTGCCGAAATAGGAGAGAAACAGATTGGGTGCAGTCATAGAAATGGCACCATAGAGAAATGATATATTTTTCTTATGTTTTCACAGCTTTTTCTGTGCCATTGGGCCTCTGATTCTTTCTTTTTGAACCTCAATTTCACCATCTGTAAATTTCAGAGAGCTTGATTGATGACCTCTAAGTACCCTCCCAACTCTAAATTGCAACTCTAAAATGTTCCAACTGTAACGTTGCACCCAATGCACCTATTAGTGAAGACACCCTTGGTTGCAGGGTGGGAAGGAAGCACATGATTAGAGAAGAGGGGATGCACACAGGAGAGGCTCTCTTGGGCTTGGAGGGCAGGTGATTATAATCACCTCCACTGGGATTCAGCCAAAGCATTAGCTGAATTTTTTCAGTCCACCAGACTAGGGTTATAACCTTGAGGGACTCTTTAAATATGTCATGAACCTCAGGACATAATAGTGATGAAGACTACAGATACAGCATATATCTGTATATAGAAATATTGTATTGATTTTAATTCCTATTCAAGGGGCTTGATGTCTATTTTGTTTGTTGGATGAAAGATACTCTAGGCTAATACTGTGATTTCAAGGTGAGATGAAAACCCTGGGACTAGGAGTCTGAGATCCAGCTGGTGGGTCCATGTTCTTGACCTTGAACTGCTTTTTAATACCATCAAGGCTCAGCGATCTAACCTGCAAATGATAGGCTGAGACTAAATGATCTCTAAGTTTCTAATTTTTCTTTAATTAAACCCTCTAAGATATGCAACGGATGGAAAGATCAATGGAACCTCAGATGACATCACTTTCATCAATTCCTCTTCTGCTAACCTGATCAAAACCTGTTTCCTCTGGTTGTGTGATGGGATATCTACAAAGAGAGTATATGAGCCTTCTTCTTCTTCTTCTTTTTTTTTTTTTTTGAGACAGAGTCTTGCTCTGTTGCCAGGCTGACAATGTACAATGGCATGATCTCGGCTCACTGCAACCTCTACCTCCCTGGTTCAAGCGAGTCTCCTGCCTCAGCCTCCCAAGTAGCTGGGACTACAGGCATGTGCCACCACACCCAGCTAACTTTTGTATTTTTAGTAGAGATGGGGTTTCACCATGTTGGCCATGATGGTCTCGATCTCTTGACCTCATGATCCACCCGCCTCAGCTTCCCCCGACAGCCTCTTTCCTGAACACTGCCCTTCATCCCCATCACTCAAAGGATTAGACCCTATGCAGTCTTGTGTGCCTGACTAGTGGATTGGACTAAGCTGGACCAACTGGATACTCTCTCCTTCAGATGTTGGTTTGGGACAGAGTCATGCCTAGTTGGTCTCTTGAAAGGATAACATGTACATGTAGAAGCCATAGCAAAGACGGGTATATGTCTTTGAGGGGCAGAGAAAACCAGTTTGCAGAGAGCAAATAAGGCAACTGTGTAGACAGGGAGCTTGACTACACAGTCCTGGGGAGAATAACGTAGGCCCCATGTCACTGTCATTTGTGAGCCTGTCTGGCATTTTGCATGCCCTTGAGTTTGGTGAGATAGATTTCCTGTACACTTCTTCTAAGCTGTCATATTTTTCCTAATCCTAGACTGAAAGAATTCATCTCCTATGCAGACAAAGAACTCTGACTGAGAAAGAGAAATTGGAGGATTAGGACTAATGAAGGTTTAAAGAAGATAAGATTCACTGGGGACCCAGGGACTTTATCTTAAAAAGTGACATGCTGGACCTATCCTCAATGGGGGAGAAACAGATTTTTGTTTTTGTTGGCTGGTTATTTAACTCAGCAGCTGATTGTTAAGTTAATCATACTCTTCAGTTTATGATGGGCAAAGATAAAAAATCCTCTTCTTTTTTCTTTTAGCATTTTCACCCTTTTGTTTCCAATTCACATTCCATACTTCCTCGTCCTTTCTTCTTCTCAGGCAACCACTGTAATGTGTTTTATATATGACCTGGAATATCGCTTGAAAACACACTGTTGTTTTGTTTATGTATGTATTTATATTTCCACAAATGTCCTCGTGTTAATCTCATTCTGTATTGACTGTGTTTCACTCAACATTATGGTTTTGACATCTGTGTTGCTGTATACACATCCAGGTCATGGCTTCATTCTGAAGCATCTGATTCTACCATACGCATCTATTACTTTTTGCTACCTGTTCCCCTTGTGATCGACACTGAGGTAGCCTCTAACAGCATGTTATCACAGTGCTCCAAAAGAACATCCTTGCACATCTCTACTTTTGGTCTTTTGTACATGTTTCCAGGGCATATATACAAGAAGGAAATTACTGGGTGGTAGAATGTAAATCGACTTAATCACATTTTGTACTGTCAGATTGTTTGCTAGATAAATTACGTTACTTAATGCTGGCCAATGGTACCCATCTTAGCCAAAACTTGGTATTGAATGGTTTTCTAAATTTTGCAGCCTTAATGGGTAGAAAGTGGTATCTCATTGTTATTTTATTTTGCATTTATTTAATTATATTATTACTAATAAGGCTAAGCATCTCTTTATCTCTCTGCTATGAGCTATTACAGTTTCCTTTTCTATCCAGTGGCTACAGGTCCTGGTTTGCTTGGTACAGTCCAGGTTTTTGGCTGTTGCCCTAGCGAAGTTATTCAAAGTGCCCTTTTTTGCTGTTAAGGTCTCCCGGTTAAGTTAATAAATGATATGGCTACCCTACCCCTCTATCGCTTATTTATTTATATTCTTTGTTGTTTTTTATTGCATTTTCTATTTTCTTCTTTATTTATAGTGTAGATTGCCATATATTTTCTAAACGATAAAAAAACTTCCACTCTGCCATGTATTTATCAACTTTGTGGGGTTGTTAGTCAAGTATAATTTCATTGATATAGTCGAATGCATCAAATTTGAATATGTTTTATGATTTGAGAATCTTGTTGAAAAAGTCCTTTTCCACCTCAAAGTCACAAAAATATTCCCTACATTTATTTGTATTATTTTAATAATCTTACTTTTCACATTTAGGTTCTTAACATGTCTGAGACTATTTTTATGTGTGGTGTGAAGCAGGGACCTCATTTAATTTTTCTTCATGGAATCAGTCAGTTTTCTCAACAACATTGAACAAACATCCCATCCTTTTCTCACTGGTTTGAGATGCTTCCCTATTTTATATGATTTTTTTTCAGAGTTCTTTATTCTGCTCTATTGATCTCTTTCTTTGCCACTGTGTCACTAGCACCTTTTATGAAAACATGTTTTGACTTGCAGTGTATCTTACTATCATATAGAGCAGATACCTTCTCTTTGCTCTCAGAATAGATTTTGCTATTTGTGCACCATTATTCTTTCATATAAATGTTACAGCCAAGTCTTCAAGTTTCTCAGAATATTCTGCTGGAATGTTTATTGGAATTGCATTGAATTTATAGATCAATTTAGTGAGAAATGACATTTCTACACTAAGTCGCTCCATCTAATAATGTGGAGTAGCTCTTTACTTTTTTCATGTCTTCTTTAACACCTTTAATTGTTTAAATTTTTGGAATACACGAAAACTCTGTGTATTCCATGTATTCTTTGTAGGATTAGTTTAGAGATATTTATAGCTTTGCTGCTATATTGTCTATTGTATGTTCTACCATATTTTCTAGTTGGCAGTTCCTGGTATAAACTATTTTATTTTTGTACTAGAAGCAGTAGGCAATCTGTCATATTCTCTCATCCTGCCCCGTTGGTGACCAAAGACATGTGTTTATGACACAAGCAGATGGGGCTCAGGGTGTGATCTGGACAAAACTGAAACAAAACTACCAGGTTATATGGAACCCTCAAATGTAGATATTTAAGGAAAGTTTCTAACCAATGGAACTGTCTGGCTACAGATGTCAAGTATAAATCTACCATAAGAATATAGCGCTCCAGAACTGGAGTGGTCTCAAGCCTCATCTAGTTCATCTACTGGATGATTTTGTCTTCCATATGGCATATTAGCTTGGTGACTGGCCAGCTGGTGTTTGAACACTTCAGGGACAGGAAATCCACTGCTTTGTGAAGCAGCCCAATCCACATCTGTACAGCTCTCTAGGTTCTTTCCCCTTCTGCTTGAACAATAGCGTTCTAGCATTGTTCTTTATTATTATTTTTAAAATAATAATATTTAAAAAATAATAATAAAGAACAATGCTAGATAATAATAATGTTCTAGCATTTCTCTTTATTATTATTTTTATTAATTTTGAGACAGAGTCTCGCTCTATTGCCCAGGCTGGAGTGCAGTGGTGCAATCTTGGCTCACTGTCTTGGCAACCTCTGTCTCCCTGGTTCAAGCGATTCTCCTGCCTTAGCCTCCTGAGTAGTTGGGACTACAGGCACGTGCCACCATGCCCGGCTAATTTTTTATATTTTTAGTAGAGATGGGGTTTCATCATGTTGGCCAGGATGGGCTCGATCTCCTGACCTTGTGATCTGCCTGCCTCAGCCTCCCAAAGTGCTGGGATTATAGGTGTGAGCCACCGCGCCTGGCCTAGCGTGTCTCTTTATTATGCCTTCTATGTACCATGCTTATCATTTTATATTGCCATAATTTGCTCATGTCTCTGTGGCGTCTACTGAGCTGGGCACGCCTTTGAGGAAGCAGCTGTGACTTAGTGAGATTTGTTAATTTATTTTGTCGTCTCAGGGTCTAGCAAGTTCCTGGTACATAGTGGGCACCAAAAGATATTGAACAGAGGAGCCTGTATAGAATGTCTCTTTTGTACCTCTTCAGATCGCTTACTGCCCTAGTCTCCGGACCCTCAGCTGCTTGTCCATCTCAGCCACCACTGTGTCTGCCCTTCTCTGAGAGACCACTCATAGTAGAGGCCACTCTGAGAATGACTGCTACAGCAGCTGAGTCAGCATGGTGTATATGGTTTCATATCCTGGGGCCCACCAGTCGCTTGTCCAGGAAGTGGCCCCATCTCCTTTTGCTGTTGCTTTGTAGCCTGACCAACCAGTTACACATCTAGAGTTTTGGCTACTCCTACCCCTTCCAGTCTTAGGTGAAATGCTCTACCATAAGGTGTGGGATCTGACATCCCAAATACCTGCTGAGGGGCTGCATGATGCAACCTGGACATGCAGGGGACTTAATTCCCCTTATGGTCAAATTTTGACCAATGCAAACAGATGATAGGATGGTAAATATCCTTCTGTTGCTTCCTCTCACAGACCGTTTCAAGGCACACTTTTGCCATCATCTCTGTTTGAAAAGATCTGGCTGGGCACAGTGGCTCATGCCTCTAATCCCAGCACTTTGGGAGGCTGAAGGGGGGCAAATCACGAGGTCAGGAGTTCAAGACCAGCCTGGCCAACATGGTGAAACCCTGTCTCTACTATGAACACAAAACATTAGCTGGGCGTGGTGGCAGGTGCCTGTAATTCCAGCTATTCGGGAGGCTGAGGCAAGTGAATCTCTTGAACCCGGGAGGTAAAGGTTGCAGTGAGCCGAGATTGCACCACTGCAACCCAAGAGATAGTGTGAGATTCCATCTCAAAGATGATAGAAAAGAAAAGAAAAGATTCGGTGTGACGAAGCATGTGGATTGAACAAGTGATCAGCTGTGTCTCTCTATGGCTCATGATATGTGGTAACACATAGCATATTAACATTTCAGACAGCAATCACTTCCTCTTTCCTCCTCTCTCATTGCCCTGGGATTGCACCTCTCAAATAGAATCTCAACCCTTAAACCTTACCTCAGGCTCTCTGTTTCCTAGGAAACTTGAGTTAAGACAAGGGCCTATAGAAAAAAAAAAATGACCCTTCGGGTTCATAGTGGTCCTTTCAGAAACTGACCTTAGCTATCATTGTACCTCTTGCAAAATAATGTTCTTTTTTACTAGTTTTCTCTGCTCTTTCAATGCACTCATCTATGCCATCTTGAACCCTTTCCTCTAAATTGATTCTCTATCAATATCCCTCTCATATGCTGTGGAGTTGGGAATGGAAAACCATATAAAATATAAACTTCTGCTTTTGAAAGAAGCATAACCTGAAATCTTATTTTTCTTGCTTTAGAAAGAACAAGAAATATGAGTACACTGCAGTGAGACTAGATTGGATTCGACTTGTTGAGAAGACCTTTTTTGATGATCATCATTATGATTGAGATTTAAGGAATAAGGAATTAGGATATGGGGAAAGGCCATAGGTTTCCTGGAAAACATTGATAATGATCCTGTGCATAGTACTATTTACAAATCATTTACATCACTTCATCTGATTTGACTCCAACAGCCACTGTGTAGTGCAAATTATCATTATCCCCATTTTACACACACACACAAATAGTTCAATAATATTAAGTGACGTCAGTATCTTATTGCTACTAAGTGGCCTGGTAAGGATTGGAACCCCTCTCCAAACCTGCTGTTAAATTGATCCCAACCCATTTAGAAAGGTGTAAAATCAGTTATAGGGAGTGAACCTACTAATTTTACTTTCTTCCCCATCACCAAACTGAAGAGTAGTTAATAAATTAAACAGCAGGTCTCAGAAACACCAAGGCAGGCTGATGAACATGGTTTTCCCAGGGAGCACGGGGGCCTATTGCTGTTTCTCCAAGACATTCTGGCTGCTGAATCTAATTCCTAACAGGTGCTCCATAGGTGGGAGAAATTAGTAAATAACACTTGACCTTATGATACAGTCAGGGTAACTGGAGCGACAGATGATAATCAAGGCAAGAAATCTTTATTGTACTTACACTGTGTGTCTAACAAGAGAAGCAGGCGTCTGTGTAACAGAGGAAGCTAAGATACTTGATGAGACCAGGTTTGCCCACAGACAATGAGAAAATGAGGAAGAAAATAATCAATGTCAAGAGTATGGTTGCGACTGACACCTGTCAGTAAAAGTGATCAAGGAAGAATCAAAGGAATTGAGGCATAGCCTCTGACCTCAGCAGCAGCTCTGGCATAATACTTGCTGCATGGCCACCTGCAGGTGGAACCTTTTCTCTTAGACTTTTCTTTTCTAGCAAATAATCATCTTGCCAGGCGGGGGCGGTGGCTCATGCCTATAATCCCAGCACTTTGGGAGGCCTAGGTGGGAGGATCATGAGGCCAGGAGACCGAGACCATCCTGGCTAACACGGTGAAACCCCATCTCTATTAAAAATACAAAAAATTAGCCGGAGATAGTGGCATACACCTGGAATCCCAGCTACTTGGGAGGCTGAGGCAGGAGAATTGCTTGAACTGGGAGGTGGAGGCTGCAGTGAGCCGAGATGGCGATATTGCACTACAGCCTGGGTGACAGAGCAAGACTCTGTCTCAAAAAAAACCAAAACAAAACAAACAAAAAAACCCCAGTATAATCCTGCCTAGTTTCAAAGATAAAAGATAAATAGTCATGTCTTGTAAACGGAGAAAGAAATGTTAGGAATTGATAGCCCAACACAGCTCAATTGGTATCACCAAGCAATGTTCATTGATGGGTTTTCATCTAGTTCTTTCTCAAAGTCGAAACTCTCTGAAAGGAGAAGCAGTTAAGACATCTTCAGTCTGTTCTCTCCTCCACTAAGTCCCACTGCTGTAGTTCGTGCTTTTGTCATCTTCTGAATGAATTATAACCATAATCCAAGCTAGTTTCTCTACTTATATTTTCTTCTTCCTCCCAGTCACTTCTTACATGACTGCCTATGTTTTAAGACACATCTTTTTAAAGACACACTTGGAAGATTGCATTAATGTCCCCATCTTTTCACCTCTCCCTGAACCTACACCCTTTGCCTCAGCCTTTGCAGGTCCTACCAAAAAGAGGGAGGAGAATATTACTCACTGCTTGATTTTGGGACTGACCATGTGACTTGTTTTAGCTATCAGAATGGGGTGAAAGTGATGATGTGCTAGTTCCCAGCCTAGGCTTTAAGAAGGGGCATTCCCTTCTTGTTTACATGTGTTTCTGCTATTGCTAGGAGAGGAACATGCCTTGGCTAGCCCATGGGTTCTAGGAAAATGAGAGACACATGGAGCAGAACCTCCCTAACATGCCCTAACTAAGCCTGGCCTAGAGCAGTGATCCAGTCAACCAGCAGATGCATAAGCGAGCCCAGCTGAGACTAGATCAGCAAATGTAGCCTTGAGCAGTGTCCCAGCTGATTTGCAAACTCAAGTATAGTATATTATTTTTGCTTTAAGCTACTGAGCTTTTGGAGTAATTTGTTAGGCAGCAATAGCTAACTGATATATTTACTGTCCCATTAGTTTACTTAAAAAAATCTTCTACGACCCTCTATTTTATGCAGGATACAATGAAAACTCCTTGGCATGGCATTGCATACCCTTCAAATTCCTCTCCACCCTCATATGCCACAGCCCCCACCACCTCTTTTCTTCCTATATTTGCCATTCACCAAATCTGTCAGGCGCTTCCCCACCTCAGTGCTCCTGGCTCCAAATGCAGGGGGCATCCTCTTCTCTAACCTGGTGAAAGCTTGATCATTCTTCATATCTAGCTCAAGTCTACTTTCCATGGTGAAAAAAAAGTCTCTGCCAACCATATTAGGTGCTCCCATCCACCGCTGTGTGATCATTAATCTCTCCATTTTTTATGCTTCCATATCACTTGATTCATATTTTGGGTACAGTCCCCCACCAAACTGTATTAGAGTTGGTTGTTCTGGCAGCCTGGTTAGTTGTCCATCTAAATCTGTGTTCTTCCTGTCTCTCTTCATGCTACAAATCCTGATTTTCTTCAGAATTCTTTGCAAATAGCCCTGATTATCTCTCCCTATTTTTCAGAATTGTGTTGCATACAGAAGAATAAAATTCTGATGGATGTAGTTGTTTTCACTCTACCTCCTCCAAAAGGCATGACCTCCCTAAGGGCCAGGAAATAAATCCTAACCATGTTTGTGTCAACATCCAGCAGAGTGGCAGGCACACAGCAGGTCCCAATAACTCCTTGTTGAATTGTGTTGAAATATTCTCATGACCTGAGAGCTAAAGGTTTAGGGGTCCTATATTTAGGTTTCATCCTTTCAGCAGAGATCATAGGACACCTACCTTCCTGTCTGCCCTCTAGTTCACTTCTCTTCTTCTCTACCTCTGAGACCATGCCTTCATGTCTCCTAGAGAGAACTGAAAAAGATGGACATTGCTAACAAATGGGACAGAATGCTTAAGGGTAGTATTTTACTATCTACAAAAACTTAAAGCCAAGGCTGACAAGCTTCTCCACCTGTTAATGATTTGACACCTCATTAGTACTGGAATGCGGCCCGAAATGGTTGGAGGGATAATTTTTACCTCCCCTACTTCTATTGCCAGCTAAAAAGTGTTTCTAAATAAACCCTGCAAACTTTAGGGAAATGTCAAAGTAACCCAGCAGGATGCAGCTTTCTACTCTCACCAGCAGACCAATGAAGAAGGGAGGGGTGGCCTCAGGGCTGACCCTGGAGCTGTGTCCTCAGCTACTTTCCTATTCCTGAGAACAGTGTGCCAGACCAAAGACGTTTTTACAAGTTGCAGTTCACGAGTATCACCTCGTTCTCCAGGATTTCTGATTTTGCCCTTTCCTCCTCTTTTTCTCTTTCAAGTATGATCAGATTTCTCTTCTCTTGAACAAAACCAAACAAAACCTGACTTTTTCTGACCAGTCACTCTTTCTAATGACCATTTCTTCTTATTTTTCTCCCCTTCTCTCTTGCTGTGCCTCCAATTCTTACCCATCCATTCTCTCCTGATTTGCTGGAGCCTGGCTTCGGTCCTGCTGTTCTACTGTAACTGTGCTGGTTTCGGGTGAGCAGCCTCTTGCCGAGCTTCCTGGCCTGTGTCAGCCTTCATCCTTTTCTGCCCATCCCCATCCCTACTGGCAGTTTGAAAGAGTGGGTGACCCATGTAGGGCCCCCTTCTCCTAGTGAGGCTTCCCTGACCACAGCTGACACTGAACTCCTTTTCCCAGTGGAAAGCACTGAGTGGTGTATCCACTGCCTTGTGCACATATATGTTTCTTTTCCTAATACATTAAAGGCTTCTTGAGACAGAGACCATGTGTTTGGGAATTTGATTTCCCTACAGATGGAAGAACTTAGCACAAATATGAGCTCATAAATGATGTTTAATGAGACTAATTGATTATTTTTATTCTTTTTATTGATCATTGTAGTGCTCGTCTTTCTTTCTTCCTGATCAAATTCTATCCACGTTTAAGTTGATTCTAAGTCTGTTATCTTCAAGCCATGTTTCCTAGCCAAAATTGATTTATCCCCACTGCCCCTCCCCACCACAACCATTGGTGCTTTTGAGGACTGTGGTTAGCTGAATTGTGGCATCCAAAAATATCCAGGTCCTTATCTTCCAAACCTGCAAATGTTACCTTATATAGCATAAGGGACATTGCAAATGTGATTAAATTAAGAATCTTGAGATGATGAGATTATCTTGGATTATCTGAGTGGTGCTATATGTAATCGTGAATGTCCTTAGAAGAGGTAGGCGGAGAGAGCTGTGACTGCAGAAGTGGAGAAGGCAGTGTGACTAGGGAAGCAGCGATTGGAATGATGCCTCCATAAACCAAGGAAGGCTGGCAGCTACGAGAAGCTGAAAGAGGCAAGGAACAGATTCTCTCCCCAAAGCGTATAGAAAGAACGAGCCCTGCCAATTCCTTGACTTTAGCCTTATAAAACATATTTTTTACTCCTAGCCTCCAGAACTGTAAGAGAATACATTTGTGTTGTTTTAAGCAACCGAGTTTGCGGTAATTTGTTACAACAGCCATAGGAAACTAATACAGGGACTCTACTTGCCGTCTGGTGTTTGACTTAAACACTGCCTCGAATTGTCTTCTGATTGACTAAAATATGGGAAGTTTATTTCTCCAACCAGATTCAAAGCTCCAACATGGCAGGTATCTACCTACAATTTCTAGCCCAAGTCTGGACACAAATGATTTGTTGGATTTAATTTAGTTGAGTCTCTCAGGTGGGTCTGCTGGGATCTACCTCTTAAGTAGAAAAAATTGTGCTTACGTTGATCAGAGCACAAAGTCCACGGATTTGACTCTGAATTATTTGTCATCATAGTTATGGAGAAGATTTAAGTACCAATAAGGAATTCTATTATACTATCTAGATCAGCAGTTCTCAACCTTTTTGGCACCAGGGACTGGTTTTGTGGAAGACAGTTTTTCTATGGATGGTGCAGGGGTGGGGGATGGTTTTGGGACGATTCAAATGCATTACATTATCATGCACTTCATTTCTATTACTATTACATACTCACCATAATGTAGAATCAGTGGGAGCCCTGAGCTTGTTTTCCTACAACTAGATGGTTCCTATCTGGGGGTGATGGGAGGCAGTGACAGATCATCAGGCATTAGATTCTCAAAAGGAGCGTGCAACCTAGATCCCTAGCATGCACAGTTCACAATAGGGTTTGTGCTCCTATGAAAACTTAATGCAACTTCTCATCTGACTGGAGGTGGAACCTGGCTTTCCTTGCTTGCCTGCCACTCACCTCCTACTATGTGGTCTGCTTCCTAACAGGACACAAACTGGTACCAATCCATGGCCCAGGGCTTGGGGACCCCTGATTCAGATGCTTTCTAAGTTCCTCTTGATTTCAATATTCTTTGATTCTAAGAGGCTATGGTTTTCTGAATAGTGATGGGTCTTCCCCACATTGCAGTAGCATGGCCTCCATGTGACCACAGATATCCTCAGGTCTGAGAGTTAATGCCCTATGGCTAGTACTCGCATTGTTTCAAAGATGGAGCTTAGTTAGAACCGACTTTTACATGTGAAGAGTATATTACAGTCTTCAAAGCATTTCCCATCATGATTTCACTTAATTTTCAGAACAAACCTCAGAGGTGGCATGGCAGGAAGTAATTTCCTGTTAAGAAGTTGAGCACCGCCAAAGTCAAACAACCTGCCTAGAGTCACACAGCCAAGGCTCTATAGCACCAATGGCACCAAATGGCCCTGCAAATGGCCCAGAAAGCAATCCTGCCAGGGAATATAGGAGTCACAATGAAGACAGAACCCAAGGGTCTTCTAGGTCCCCGGCATTGTCCATTTCAGTAGCTGTGGGAGGCCAGCTGAACCCTTTGTCCCTGCCTGAGGGAAGTGTGACTAGAAGAGAAGAATATTTAGGACACATTCTCTGCCTCTCGGCAGGCAATTGTCTAACAATACACGACCAAAGATTGTCTCCTGTTTTCCATTGTTCTTTAGGGGTGAGACTTCTATAGTTGATTGCATTTTTATTTTATCACATCATGTCAAAAAAGAAAAAACCTTTTTGGTATATTCCAATTTCCATCATTCTTGTTTTTGGCTAAAGCATTATCCTTTTCCAGGACCGCTGTAGCTCTAAAAACACCTGATTTACATCTGCTTGAGACTGGAATGTGAGGTGAAAGGTAGTAGGCAATTATTTCCCACTTCTGTGAGAATATCTCTCTGCAGTAAGAAAAGGAGGAAGGAGATCATCAAAACTTTCACTTCCACTTTCTCTAGGGCTGTGTTAAAATGTAGTCCACTTAAATACCTCCTGAGCTTTATGATATTGCATTATAAAGCATATTTAAGGAATATATTCATTTTAAAACAGCTTTATTGAGATATGATTCATACACCATACAATTCACCCATTTAAAGTATATGATTTAATGTTTTTTAGTATATTCACAGGGTTGTGCAACCACTATCACAATCTAATTTTAGAACATCTTTATCTCATTTAAAAGAAACCCCATATGCATTAGCAGTTAGTCACTCCCCCATACCATCACCCCAACCCTAAGCAACCACAAATCTACTTTCTGCCTCTGTAGGTTTACCCATTCTGTGCATTTCATGCAAACGGAATCATACAATATGTGGTCTTTTGGAACTGGCTTTTTTCACTCGGCATAATGTTTTCAAGGTTCATCCATGTTGTAGCATGTATCAGTAACTCATTTCTTTTTATGGCTGAATAATATTCCATTGTATGGAATTACTGCATTTTGTTATTTCTTCATCCGTCAATGGTCATCTGGGTCGTTTTCCCTCTTTGGCTATTTTAATAGATGAATGCTGCTATGAACCCTTGAGCACAAGTTTTTGTATGGGCATGTGTTTTCCATTTTGGAGGGTATATACACCTGGGAAAGGAGTTGCTGGATCATATGGTAATACTATGCTTACCTTTTAGAGCACAGCATTTTAAAATGTATTCATTTTAAAGAAATTCGTGGTAGCTTTATGAGAGAGAGAGGAAACAAAAAGAAAGACAGAGAGGGGAAGAGAGGGAGGTTCATATTGTTGGTGCTACTGGGAGCTGTAAAGTATGCTCAGTCAAAAGCATCAGGTCCCAGGCTGATTGCCGTCATGGGAGCAGATCCAAATTAATCTGCAGAAGTGCAGCACATCATCAAGGGTGTTGGTTGTGCTTTGCCAAGCTCAAAGAGTGGCCTAGAATCAGATTGTTTGATTGGGATAAAGACGGAACAGGAGGTTCATTTTTGACCTTGGAGCAAGATGGAGAGACCAACACATTTTGTTTGTTAGCCAAGGCCATTGCTGTAAACCAGGGACTCATTGCCAAGGCTCTTCTCGTACCAGCCCGCCCCACTCAATGGCAGCCCTGGCTACCTTTGTCCTTTCGTCTGCTTAAGCTAGTTACTCTGTCACTTTGAGCTCTGTGGCTCTGCTCTCTCTGGCTCCGATTCCTCTGGAAAGCCTGCTGTCCAGATGTTTAGGTATTTAGCAAATACACTGTTCTGATGACTTGGCAGGGTTGCTTTCAGATGGGGATGAATATTTGATGCTGTTGGTTGTTGGAAACATGTACACTGAAATGACCAGCAAAGTTCCTGTCTCAAACTCCCTGTGTCTCTAATTCCCTTTATAGTGACAGCTGATACATCATTTAAAGGAAAACTCACTAGGGAGCAGAGGAAAAGCTATTCTTGTTTTTTTTTTTTTTTTTTTTTCCACTTTGCCCTCTCTCGTTGGTTATGCACAAGCTTCCTAGATTATAGAGCAGGAGGCTTTGGGTGGTTCCTTCTCCGCCTCCTCCGCCCCCATCCCCCAGATTATAGAGCAGGACAGAATGGGTGTTTCCATCTTTTTTCAGGGGCTTGCTTGCCCTCTTTAAAACACTCCTTCTCTACACATACAGAAACTCCTATCCACTGTGTTTCTCAGCCTAGTCCACTACTTTATGTTTTTGATCCTTTTTGATCTATGGATGTCTTAGAGAATATTTAGGTCATCCTTACATTTTACAGACAGGGGAACAGCCTACAGAGGGGAAAAGCCACTGGTGGATCAGTGGGAGATCTACCTCCCACAACCCTCCCACAGCCTTCCTAGCCTCAAACTTAACCTTTCACCATCCTAGCACTCTACACATTCCCCAAATGTCTAGCCCAGTGCCTGGCACATGTTCCTGGAGCCAGGCTGTCTAGGTTTGAGTCCTGACTCTTACAGGTACTTCTTATGTGTTCCTGTAGAAGTGACTTAGCCATCTGTGTCTCAGTTTCTTTACCTACTAAATGTAGTGAATCATGGCACCTATTTTAAAGAATCTGACCGGGCACGGTGGCTCATGCCTGTAATCTCAGCACTTGGGGAGGCCGAGGTGGGGCAGATCACAAGGTCAGGAGGTTGAGACCATCCTGGCCAACATGGTGAAGCCCCATCTCTACTAAAAATGCAAAAATTAGCTGGGCTTCGTGGCACATGCTTGTAATCCCGGCTACTTAGGAGGCTGAGGTAGGAGAATCACTTACACCTGGGAGGCGGAGGTTGCAGTGAGCCAAGATTGTGCCACTGCACTCCAGCCTAGTGATAGAGTGAGTCTCCACCTCAAAAAAAAAAAAAAAAAAAAAGAGAATCTTTGTATCGCAGCACTTTGAGAGGTCCAGGTGTGAGGATCATTTGAGGCCAGGAGTTTGAGACCAGCTTCAGCAACAAAGTGAGACCCCCCCGATTTCTACAAATATAAATGTTTAAAAAAAATTATCCAGGCATAGTTGTACACACCTGTAGTCCCAGCCACTCAGGAGGCTGAGGTGGGAGGATCCTTGGAGCCCAGGAGTTTGAGGCCGCAGTGAGCTATTGTCATGCCACTGCACTCCAGACCTGGTGGCAGAGAGAGACCTAGTCTTTATTTTTAAAATTAAATAAAAAGTAAAAAAGTGATTAGAATAGTGTCTTTTATACAATAAGGGCTCAATAAATATTGATTATTACCATTATTATTAACTAAATGAATGAATGAATGAATGCATCAATTTAACACTTATCCTCTCAGGGACTAGCTCAGTGTCCTCCAATCTGTTACTCCCTTTCAAAAACAACCGTGTCTTAAATTTGGGCTGGGAGGCTGGGCTAAGGAAGGGCAGACATGCAGGGCTGATGCTTTAGATGGAAGCTTTTGGATGTAGTAATTCCTCCTGGATTCCAACCCTGGCTATTTTCATGAGCATTTCATGGAGATTTGGAGGCACAAGCACAGTCTTCGTGTTCTGGGTGCATTTATTTGCTGTCGTTTATCACTAGTCTATTTTATAGTAGATCTTGTCTCAACCATTTCATTCATGCAAAAGCCTTTGGATGCTTAATATTATTTTGTGAAGGTTTCCAACTCCTTTGGGCTTTGCTTAGGAACATAGCAAACACAGTTCTCAGCATCTCAAAGGAAGGCTTAAGCTGATAAAAATGTGAATTGTAGACAGCTGGAACAGTGCTGAACATTTCACTTCTGGGTATGCAGAGCAATGGTCTAACATAAATGCTCTCATGGGGAGGTCACCTCTATCCTTGATGGCCAGTGACCTATCTGTATTGTGCTAGGGGACCTGCGGATCTGTTAAAGAAGGTTTGTGGATAGTCTATGTCATGGCTGCCATTCCTGAAAAGCAGCTCAAATATGTGGCATATCCAGAGCCAGGCAGGGCAAGACAGCGGGCAGAGAAACCTGTGTTTTTGGCATTTTTCCACCTCTTTCTGCATTACCTAGTCATCCTTTCTTCAATTTAAATTCATTCAGATGAAATGGACTGGATGAAGTTATTGGACTCCCGGACAGAGACATTCCTATGGAGGATGCTGTGTGGAAATGAAAAACTCTTAGATGTTGATATTTCAGATGTGACCCTTTTGTCAGAAAAAAAGCATAGAGGAGCAGTGAGTCTTCCTGGGACCCCTCAACTTAACATGTAGCAGCTACCTGTGATTTCTAAATACCAGTCTAAGGCCTGACTGCAATAAATTTATTTGGGAACCTTGTGAACATGGAGATTCCTTGGGCCCCAGAGTTTCTGACTTAGTAAGTCTGGAGTAGAGCCTAGAAATCTGAATTTTTATAAAATTACCTCAAGTTATTCTATTATACATTCAGGCCTGTGAACATCGCAGTCAGTGCTTCTTGGTTTTTGAGACAGAGTCTCTCTCTGTCACCCAGGCTGGAGTACAGTGGCATGATCTCAGCTCACTGCAACCTCCACCTCCCAGGTTCTAGTGATTCTCCTGACCCAGCCTCCCAAGTAGTAGCTTGTAATACAGGCACACACCACTGCACCTGTCTAATTTTTGCATTTTTAGTAGAGACGGGGTTTCACCATGTTGGCCAGCCTTGTCTTAAACTCCTGACCTCAGGTGATCCATCCACCTTGGCTTCCCAAAGTGCTGGGCTTACAGGCGTGAGCCACGATGCCCAGCTGTCAGTCAGTGGTTCTTATGCCTAGCTGCACATTTGTATGACTACCTGGAGAGATTTTAGCAAAGTGCCCATTCCTGGACTGCAATCTTAGGGACTCCCATCCCATTTATTTGGGTGAGGGGTGCTGGGGATTCAATATCATTTTAAAGGCTGCTATGTGAATCTAGGTGCAGCCATAGTTGAGAACCAGTAAAAAACAGAAAAACTGACAACTACTTTTCTTAGTAAGGGCAGTGTTGGACTTCCCACCAACAAGTGTGGCAATCCGACACAGTGAGAATTCCAGCCAGAGGGAGCTTAGAGACCATCCAACCCGGTGGTTCCAATCTTTTCAATTTCATAGACCTCTATAATTCTAAAGAAGTTTTGAGGACTGACAAGGAATTGCTATTTTTTTTTTTGACAACTTTTAATTTTGCCAAGTTAAAACATTGAAAACAAAACAAAACTCAGCTCTTATTATTTGCACTATTATTTAAATTTTTAAAGTGAAGTTTTAACATTATTGGTAAGCAAGATCTGTGGTCAACATAAAGGACAGTCCTTAAAACTGAATATATGTGGCTTTTAGAGGAACTCGCTAGGCAGGACCCATCTTTCCTCATTTCAGGGAAAACTTTATTATGGTTCAGAATTGGTTTAAGAGCAGCCTGCTTCCAAGCCTAAGTCGTAATTTTACAGATGAGGAAATAGAGACCTGGAGAGGGAGGTATTTGGCTCTGCTCCCAGAGCTTGACTGGCAGAAAGCTTGCTAGGAGTAGAACCTGCTCCCCTGATGTCTGGTCATGTCCTCTTTATGAGGCTTACATGAGAATCCTGATGCCCCAGGCTCTTCCCATTTAACATGCATGGGACAGAGCCACTGGGTGTGACTGCCCAGTCCTCCCTGACACACTCAGGCATATTAGAGCAGTCACCATGGTAATGATCAAGGACAGGAGCCCTGTTAGAAGGGCACTGTTCTAAAATCTCCAGCAATGATGGAATATCATTATGTGGGTCTTTTGGGTGACACGGGGGATCTTCAGTTGTCCCAATTACAAAAGAGAGGAGCATATGATTGCTCTGTCACATTAGACTACTGTGCTTCAAAAATTCAGAATCTATGAAGAATTAATTTTCTTATTTTTATTCTGCAGAGTCCAGGCCATCTCTTCCTTTATAATACTGTTATTTTTAATAAGTCAACAAATTGGCTAATTCTCTTGGAAATATTTTGATTTGAGGAAATGGACATTTTATACAATTCCCTTAGAGCAGAAAGAAAACAGATTTCCAAGTACATTATCAATAAACAGGGCATTTGAACTCTGATCGGAAATGGAGAAGACATGGTGACTCTTGGGTTCAGATGTTCCGTATCTGAAGGAGATGGTGGAGAATGAGCATTGGCAGGACACTTGCTTCCTCTCGATGACTGAGGATGGTTGAAGGGCAGGCCTCAAGCCAACTTGGATCTCAAGTCCACCTGAAAGAGTCATGTTCACAGCCTTGAACTGGTAGGGAATGGAGGCAGGAAGGAACATCGTTGAATGCCACCAATGGAGTCCCTTGAGCGCAGGGTCTTGCCCTACTTCTCTCCTAGCATAGGTCTGGCCCCCTCATAGATAGAATTACCTATTTTGTTGAAGTGAAGTGGTTTTTCAGGACCCAAATCCACTTTCTTACATTGAAATCAGGTGACATCTAGAATCTAGACTTAACCAGGGCAGTTTTCCGGGAGTGGGAAGAGTGAGCCTGGGAGCGGTCAGGAGGGAGTTGTGTCTGTCACGAAGCCATTGGATGGCTGTCTCAAAAATGGGTCATGAAGGTGCCCTCAATGGGAGGGAGGAACACAGAACAGAAATGTCACTGACCTCATAATTTTGCTGAAATCTGGTCCTGGTTCTCTAGCCCATCCTTCTAAAACCTATTTTCTAGAGCAAAAAGCTACAGGCTTAATACCCCAGCTCCAAATCTCCCCAGAAGCTCAGGTTCCTATGGGATCTCACCTACCCGAGACAAAAGACAGAATGAACTCAGTTCCCTTTAAAATAGTCATCTGACTTCATTTTTGACCTCCTTCCTGATTTCTAATTTAGTCAAATAAAACCCATATACCTTAAAATGATGCCCTACACGCCATTGGTGCCTAAATTAATTTTGAGTACCATTGGAAGGGAGGAAGGGAGCTCCTCCAGCACAGCTGGCTTCCAGCCCTCTGTCTCTCAGGGATTGGGCAATAGAGCAGAGACAGGACACTTCCCCTGTCTGTCATTAGGAAGATGAAGAAAGCAAGGGAGAACAGAGCCATGGAGATTAAAGTTTGCATGGAATGTTGAGACCAACATCCTTATTTCTTGTCAGAGACAACTGGAGCACAGGAAGTTAGTACCTAGCCTTAGGTCACATCAGCCAGTGGTACAGTTGGTCAGGGGTACAAAAGGTTCTTTATCTCTAGTCTGCAGCACCCTGGTCACTTGATCGCACCAACTCCTGGATGTCTAGTGGAATGGACTCACTTCTTCCCTTAGTTAAAAAAAATTCCAGGCTTTCCAACCTTAGGCAATTGTCCTGTTGTTGTTGTTGCTGCTGTTGTTCAATATGGATGTTAAATGGCTTAAGCTATAGTAGTTTGTAGGGATTCACTTGGAAACTCCCTGCGGCGTGTATCTACGTGTGTGTTTGTGTGTATATGCATGTATGCATGTGATTGTGCATATATGTGTATGTGTATGCCTGCATGTCTCTATGCCTACATGTGAGTGTGTATTTTGGCTGAGAGAATGTTGGGTGTGGTCATTGGGGTGGAGGAGGAGGATGGGAGTGCTTATCCCAGGTATCAGAGGGCCTGACCTATGCTCCTGACCTGCACACATGCACAGGAGGACTCACCCCTCCAGACTGGGCCTGGGTGTGGACTGAGATGAAGGCACCACTGCCCTCTGCTGTACTGAGAGGTGAATGCTGCTGACATGCCAGCCTCACCTTGTCCCAGGTCAGGGCAGGGACGCTGAGATGAAATAAAAGTCTTTGCTCAATTGTGGGTTCAGTTGGTCCACCCCTCTTGGGATCAATCCACCCTACCTCTGAATTTCTTAGCTACAGGTAGTGAGGCAAAAGCAGTTGGTATATATTATGGATCAGGTCAGTCATTGCCCCAAGACCTCCCCAGGCAGAGTCTGCAGGTATTGGAATAGCGCTAGCAAATATTGCATTGCATGTCTTATCTTTCTGGCCTTGTTGGGCGTCAGCATTCAGAATTCTTTCAGTGTCACTCAGATTAAACACTATTTAAAACCCTGTTGGCCTTGGGCCAATCCTCCTGCAAACCCAGCACCCTGGGGCAAGAAGCCCAAATACTACTTCCAAATAAGAACACCCTACATTTGCACAGTGCATTATAATTTGTCAACTGTGTTCCCATTAGTTGTCTCAGATGATCTTTACAAACATGTGAGTTAAATAGAACAGCAATTATTATTCCCATTTAATAAGTGAGGAAACTGAGGCCAAAAAGGTTTGGTGCTCTTTGATTGACTTGGAGGTAATTAGCTAAGACATAAAATGTACCTCCTTCTGGAATTAAATCCATCAGGCTTTAGATTAAAATAAAAAGCTATTAGATCTAGCATCAAACAAACATTCAGTAAACAACTGGGTATTATGAGGGCAAAACTCATAGCAGTGTTGTCCAGATGCTTTCTAACAACTCTGGAGCCTCAGCTTACAACTAAGCTCCTCAGTTCTATACTGCGTCCATTTAACAGGACCACCAGAGAGTCTCATAGTTGGTTACTATTTAACTAACACCTTTCCTTTTAATTATCAAAATGTTTATAGCTTTTCAGTCTTAAATGTAAAAATAATCTATCTTGTTTTATACTCCTAATATGTCTGTAATGCAAGGGCAGTTGTTACTATTGCCCCCATTTTGCTGATGCAGAAACTAAGGTCTGAAGAACTTTGATATCCTTATCAATCAATGGTGTTTACTCTGTGCCAGTCACTCTGCTTCTCCAGAGAATACAGTAGTGGACAAAGATGGCCATGGTCCTGGCTCTCATGGAACTCACCATGAGTTCTCGTGGAACTCAACCAAATAGAGGAGAGAGAAAAACAGATACATATCTACTCCACTTGATGATAAATATACATTGTGACAAATGCCATGGACTTGAATGGGGTTATGAGTACAAATGGCCAGGAAAGTTTGCTGGTTAAATGGAGTTGGCCCAGCATGGAGGGTTGAAACTTGGGGTGCAGAGAGGTCCAGACAGAGTCCTAGGCAATGTGAAGATCTTAAAGAAGGAAGTTTCTTGGGACATCCAAGGAACTGAGAGAGAGAGAGAGAGAGAGAGACTGAGAGAGAGAGAGAGAGAAAATTGTACATGATGACCATGTGAGGTTTATTCTAGGGTTGGCTGGTTCGATATTTGAAAGTCAACCAATATAATCCACTATATCAACTGGCTAAAGAAGAAAAATTACAAAATTATGTCAGTGGATGCCCAAAAAACATTTGTCAAAATTTCGCTTCTATTCATTTCAAAAACTCTTAGAAAACTAGGAGTAGGGAGTAACTTCCTCAACTTGATAAAGAGCATATAGAAAAAGGCGACAGCTAAAATTATACTTAATGATAAAAGACTGAATTATTGCTCCCTAAGACTGGCAATAAAACAATGATTTCTACTTTTATCACAGTCAATATAATGCAAATATATTAATACAGAAAAAGGAAATAAAAGACATATGAAAAAGGAAGAAATGAAAGCATTCTTGGTGGCAGATAACCTGATTGTCTATGTGGAAAATCCTAAGAAACATACAAAAGCAAAACAAACAGAATTCCTAGACCTAATAAGTTAGTTCAGGGAGGTCACAAGATAAATGTTTGTTAGAAAATTAACTGTATAAAAAAATTAACTGTATTTTTATATTCTAGCAATGAACACATGGACACTGGAATTAAAAAATATGATTTACAATCACTCAAAAATAAAATACTTGCATGTAAATTGAAGAAACCATGTACAAAACTTGTATTCTGAACATTACTGATGTTCAAAACACTGATGAAGGAAATCAAAAGCCTAACTAAATGGAGAAGGATACAAACTTATACATTGGAAAACCCAACATAGTAAAGATGTCAGTTCTTTCCAAATTGATGTACAGGCTTGCTATGACTTGCATTTGTCCCCATCAAAGCACATGTTGGAATTTGATCCTCAATGTGGTGATATTGATAGGTGGTGCCTAGTAGGAGGTGTTTGGAGCATAGAAACAGATCCCTCATGAATGGCTTGGTGCCATTCTCACAGTAGAGTGAGTTCTGGCTTGGAAGAGATTGGATTTGTTCTCTTGGGAATGGCTTAGTTCCTGTGAGAATGGGTTGTTATAAAGACAGGATTCCCGTGGGGTTTTCCTCTCTTTATATGTGCCCACTTCCCCTTCAACATTTCACCATATTGTGATTCCACAGGAGAGCGTTCACCAGAAGCTGAGCAGTTGCTGGTGCCATGTCTTTATGCTTCCCAGCCTACAGAATCATGAGCTAAATAAACCTCTTTTCTTTATAAATCACCCAGCCTGAAGTATTCTGTTACACAACACAAAATGGACTAGGATGAGGTTTAACAAAATCCCTATCGATATCTCTGCAGGATATTTTTTTGGTAGATTTAGATAAGAGTATTCAAAAATGTATATAAAAAGGCAAAAGAACTATAGTAGCTAAAACCACTTCGAAAGAGAAGAATAATATTGGAGGAACCAGTCTACTCAATTTCAAAACTTATAGCTACAGTAATTAAGATTGCATCTTAATTATGTTAACAGATGGATAAACACATAGACCAATAGAACATATTAAAGATCACAGAAATAGAATCACATAAATATGCCCAGCTGATTTTTGGCAAAGGTGCAAAAATGCTACTCAGTGGATAAAAAAGATAGCCTTTCAACAAATGGTGCTGGAGCAACTGGATATCAATAGGGAAAATAAAAATGAAAAACCTTGATCTAGGTCTCACATATTATATAAAAATTAACCTAAAATGATTCACAAACTTAAATGTAAAATATTAAACTATAAAACTTAGAAAAAGACGTTGGAAAAAACCTTCAGGATCTAAGATTAGGCAAATAGTCATTAAACAGAAGCGTAATCTATGTAAAGAAACATTGATACATTGGACTTCATTAAAATTAAAAAAATGTTTGTGAGATTCTGTTATAAGGATAAATAGACAAGCGACATACTGGGAGAAAATAATTGCAGCCATGCATCTAAAACAGAACTAGTATTAATATATAGAATATATAAAGACCTCTTGGCTGGGCATGGTGGCTCATGCCTGTAATCCTAGTACTTTGGGAGGCTGAGGCAGGTGGATAACTTGTGGTCAGGAGTTTGAGACTGGCCTGGGCAACATGGCGAAACCCTACCTCTGCAAAAAATACAAAACTTTACCTGATATAGCGTCAATCACCTGTAGTCTCAGCTACTTGGGAGGGGATGAAGTAGAAAGATTGCTTGAACCTGGGAAGTTGAGGCTGCAATAGGCTGAGATCGTGCCACTGCACTCTAGCCTGAGTTACAAAGTGAGACCCTGTCTCAAAACAAAACAAAACAAAACAAAGAATATATAAATAGCTTTCAAATATCAACATCCAAAAGTCAATCCAATTAGAAAATGCACAAAGGATACAAACAGACATTTTACTGAAAGGACATATATTAATAGTTGGCAAATAAGCACATGCAAAGATTTCAACATCATTAGTCATTAGACACGTGCAAAATTAAAGCCACAATTAGATATCACTACATACCTATCCGAATGGCTAAAAATAAAAGCAGTGACATTACTCGACACTGTTCAGAATGTAGATAAAGTGAATCATTCATTCAATCCAAGTGGGAATGTAAAATGTTATAACACTTTGGAAAACGGTTTGGCAATTTGTTAAAATACTAAACATGCAATTACCATACAACCCAGCAATTGCACTCCTGGGCATTTATCCCAGAGAAATGAAGCTTGTGTTTACACAAAAACCTGTATATAAATGTTTATAGCAGTTTTATTCATAATAGCCCAAAACTGGAAACAACCTAAATGTTCTTCAAAGGGTGAATGATTAAACAAACTATAATGCATCCATATCATGGTATACTATTCAGCAATAAAAAGGAGTGAACTGTTGATACATGCACCAATGTGGATGAATTTCCTGAGAATTATGCTTAATGACAAAAGCTAATCTCATTGTTTCACACTGTAGGATTTCACTGATACAAAATCTTGAAATGACAAAATTACAGAAATGGAGAACAGATTAGTGGTTGCTAGAGGTTAAAGATGGGATGGAGACAGAAAAATTGTTGTGGGTATAATAGGAAGCATGAGGGATTTCATGTTGTGATGATGGAAGTGTCCGCTATTTTGACTGTACATATTGTACTATCATTTTACAAGATGTTACCATTGAGGGAAATAGGGTAAATGGTACATGGGATCTCTTTGTATTATTTCTTACAACTGCATGTGAATCTGTAATTATCTCAAAATAAAATGTTTAAAGAAATACATTGTGAAGGACAAATAAAGATATATTTGCTGGCCAAAAATGACCACTGTTTTAGACCATAAAGAGTATTTCAGATGCTACTTCCTATATTAAGAATGTTCTGGTTCTTCCATTTATAGGTGATCTCTTCTTCCTTTGGTTGTTTGGAGTAGGCTGTGCTTCTTTGATGGCATCTACATTTTTTCCCTGTTGCATTCCCATACCTGTGTAGCTTCACATGTATGTATGAATCACATCACCCCAGTTGCTGTGAGCTTCTGCTGTTTTTCATTTGTTGAAATTCCATGTGGGTAATTTTCAAATCTGCTTTGTCTCTTTTTTTTTGTCATGCTATTTATTCCTTTGTGTTTCTTTGATAATGTAAAAGACACACATTTTATTGTTGCTTCTATAGTTCAGTTAGTTAATGTTTTATTGGTGTCTATTCCTATAGTTTATTATATCTTTTTCTCACTTATGATAGGTCATTTTTTCCTGAGCTGTGCAGTTTGCATTGTGAGTTTATCTTAATGAGATTTTTACCTGTAGGAATCCTATGAGGTCTGTTTTGAGAGTGTTTCCTCTAAATAGAGTGATTTTGCATTAATTTCTTCCCAGGACCTCAGGAGAACTACTTGCTGAGGACCATTTGTAATGTTAATTTCTTGCCTTGGAAATTCCTGTACTGTATAGTGGACCCCAAACCAGTGTGCTTAGGGATTGTCATAAAGCCTAGGTTGATCTTTAATGCTTCCTTATCTTTTTCTCTTTTCAATTATTTGCAAATTTTTTGCTATTATCTTTTTAGATATTATTTACTCCTATTTATTGTTTTTAGTGTTTTTGATGATACAGTGTATGAACTTTTCTTAGTGGTTGATCTGGCTATTACAATATACATATTCCATATCATCATCTAGTATCAATATTTTATCAGTTCTAGTGAACTGTGAAAACCTTACTTCCCTGTAAGTCCGTTTGCCTTCCTTATTTTTAAATATTATTATTTTAAGCCTCAGAAGGAGTTATAATTTTTGTTTCAATCATCAAATATTATTTCTGAAAATCATGAGAAATGTAGTCTATTGTATGTACCCATAATTTTATTGTTCTCTCTTCTTTCTGAAAGCTTCAAGTTTTCTTCTTTTATTTTCTCCCTATATGTTAAACTTCCTTTACTCGTTTGTAAGAGAAGTGATTCTAGTGACAATTTCTTTTAGTTTTCTTTCATCTGAGAATGTCTTGTTTTTATTTATTTTTTTAATTTCTGAAGGATAGTTTTGCTCGCTATGGAATTTATGGTTAACAATTCCTTTCTTTCAGCACTTGACGAATATTATGCCACTTCCCCTGGCCCCCATGGCTTCAGCTGAGAAATCTGTTGTCATTCAAACTGATATTTTTCTCTGGCTGCTTTCAAGGTTTTTTTCTTCCTTTTTAATTGTCAAAAATTTGATTATGTTGTGACTTACCATAATTGCCTGGATAGTTTTTGATTTATCAAATTTGAGGTTAACTCATTTTTGAATTTGTAGACTTTAGTTTTTCATCAAATTTTGGAAGTTTTAAAAAATCCATTATTTCTTTTTTTTTTTTTTTAAATTCTTCAGTTAAGACAGCAGAAGAGGTGATTTATTTTATGGTTGTTACACTCGGCCACAAGTAAACACAGAAATAGTCCAGAATGTCACAGGTCCAGGGCAAAGGACCAACATGGGCAGTTTTGGTTATGAGCAAGGTGGGTCTCAGAGGTGATCGGCGATCAGATGGCGATGAAGTTCTAGATCCATTGAGACAAGCTCTAGACAGTAGCATGCAGTCCCACAACTTGTACCAGCATCCCCAGCATCTGGCATTCCATGTTTCTGCTCCTGTGGCCTCCACGGTACAACAAGCTAGCGGTTTACTTGGACCTCTGCCTCATCTTTCTTCTTTTGCGCTTCAGCCTGCACGTTCGTTTCTTCCTCCACTTGGCTCTCATGGCGCAGAGGTTTCTATGGAGAAAAAGAGAAAAGCTACAGTTAGTTTGCTGTGATGATGGTAAGTCCCATTATTTCTTTAATATATCCATCAGCCCCTCTCTTTCTCTTTGCTTCTGAGTCTCCAATAATCTGAATGTTATATTCCACAGGTCTCGCAGGCTCTGTTTTTTTTTTCCTGTTTAACAGGAAAAAATTTAAGTAATTTTTAAAAATTATTTTCTCTCTGTTGTTTAGAATGGGTGAATTTTATTGATCTGTCTGCAAGGTCACTTACTCGATTTTCTGTCATCTCTATTCTACTATTGAACACATCCAGCATGTTTTTAATTTCTGTTATTGTGTTTTTCAGTTACATAATTTCCACTTGGTTCTTTTTTATAGTTTACACGTCTTTATAGAGATATTCTGTTTTTTCCATTTGCTACCAAATAATTTATAATTTCTTATTAAAACATTTTTATGATGGCTGCTCTAAAGTACTTGATGGATAATCTCAACATCTGATTTATCTTGGTGTTGGCACCAGTTGATTGCTTTTTCTCATTAAAGTTGTGATTTTTCTGTTTCTCGGTATGACCAGTGTGATTTCTGATTGTATCCTGGACATTTTGGTTATTATATTAGGAGTTTGGTAACTTAGTACTGTTTTTAGTTTTAGCAGGCAGTCATTTTAAGTTTAGCACACAGTTCTGGCTTACTGTTATTGGCTGTGGTTCTGATAAAAGTTTAATTTTTAGAGCTTTGCAGTGTTATTTTGGTCTGTTTGGTTTATTGGATGCTGATAGCCCTCCCATTGGTCCCTGCTGGTACTGCCTGAGACAGCAGAAGAGGTTTTCTCATACTGGGCCACCAAGTGTATCTGTGGGATAGGAGAATCTCAGGCCCGTGGGAATGAAGAGGCTTCCTAGGCTGCGCCATTGTTTTGGCAGAATCCACTTTGCTGGTGTACCTTGGACACCTGGTGTCTCTCAGTGAGGGAGAGGAATCTCAATCCCAGTGGGGAGGGAGACTATTTTTCCTGGTCACTTATTTATTGTCAGTGAGGTTCTTTTTGATTCCAGTTGTGGTGCCATCAGGCATACCAGGTGTTGACAGTGGGGCTCCCATTCAACCTAGGGGAGAAATGATCTCCCTGAGTGCTTTCTGTTTATAGATTGGGGGTTGAGAACATCAGACCCAAATTGCTTTTTTCCGCTGGATGGGAGGTCAGAAGATGCCCTGCTTCTATGCTTCTCTCTGGTTCTGAGGTCCCTAACAAATCTCCCTTCCTCTTCGTGACACTCAGAATTATTTGACTGCCTCTTGCATTTTATATGGGTTTATGGTTATACTTAGAAGGGAGGATTAGGGAGAAAGAAGTCTATGTAATTTTGGCCAGACTGGATGTTCTCTTTTTATTCATTTTCAAATTTTAGAGTTTTAAATTCCCATGATTCTATTACCTAATCAAGTCAATATTTTTATTCATGTTAACTTTTAGATCTTTCCCATTTGCAAATGATACCTAGGTTTTTATATGATACATTTTCAGTTTATGTTTTATCAAACAGATATTTTTATGTTGTTCCAGTTTTTTTTCTTTTTAGTTCATTTAATCACAAAATATTTTTTAAATGATTTGAGAAATTTGTGAACAGTTATGTTTGGGGAAACTGAAACTCACAGTCTGAAATTATTTCATAAAGGTTGCCTCTTCATGTGTCTTTATTTGGTTCCCTTATTTGTAAAACAAGGTAGTTAGAACAGATAAGCTGTTGGAGCCAGTTGAACCTTAAAAATATACTGTGGCTGGAAAATAGGGATGACCCTGACCAGTCTGAAAGAGTAGGTGGACATTTTGGAGGCCATACTAAGCAGCAGGAGAGAAGCTGCTAATATTTCTATCCTCAGGCCAAAAAGGGGGACCAGGGCTGGCTGAGACATTGGAGTGATTAGGTGCTCTGTTCTAATTCTGGCAGTGAATTGAGGAGGAAATCACAGTGGCATAAGTGCTCTCTTTGAGCAGGTGTTCACAGCACAAACACTAGGAAAGATTTAAGCAGCTCAGACTGATCCTCTTAGAAGTGATACTAAAAAGAAGCTCATTGGAAACAAATTCATCTTGGTAAGGTTCAAGGAAAAATCTAGAAAACTGAAAACACAGCTTTATAATGAAAAATTGAGGAAAGTAGGGTTAGACCATGTTAAATAAATGGTTTGGTGGGTGGAAGTGTTTAATGATCCTCTTCAAGGTTACCTTGAGAAATTTTCTATTTTAGAATGTAATCATAAAAAAAATCTTCTCCTGGTATAAGTGTAATTTTTTTCTACATCACTTAAAAAGCAGTAATTTTCTTCTGGTGAAATACCTGACAGCTAAGAGGAGCACAGAGTGATGGAGTGATTTGCCTCAGGTACTGCAGGCAGGGATGGAGCGAAAACTAGACATCTTCTTCTCACCTTTAACCTGCGGTGCCTTCTATTGCCAAGGGAGTCACCATGTTTCAGCTCCTCGGAGGACAGAATCAATAGAAACAAGCTTAACATGCAGCAAAATGGGCTTAAATTAGACAAGAAGATGTTTCCTATAAGCAGCAGTTGAAAGAGAAGGAGACTGCTTGGAGCACTTCCCTACATCTTTAAGATTGGGATTCTGGGCCTCCAAGACTGGATGTGATATTTTGCATGGTGGGAGGAAGAGGAGATGGCCTTTGGGAGAAGGGACTTTTCACTTTTGATGTGATTGCAAGATAGTTTTCAGAGATGGAGAGTGTTGGAATAAGTTGTGCTGACATCTGCTATTTGCCTTGCCAGGGGCATCATCCATCATTTTCCCACTCAGAACAGTTATCTGTTCAGATTAATCCAAGAACTTGTTTCTCTTCTGGCCCATGGGAAGCCCTGGTGGGAAATGTTGAGAGAAGGAGAAAAGCAGAGTCAGGGTGTTTATTCCTGCATCTCTGTCCCTGTGGTTTCTCCATAAACTGGCTGCTGCCTTCCACTGAAAAGCAGGTCCTGTCAGATGGTTCTCTCCCAGGATGCTTCTCCGCTTTTGGAATCCATGACTGGTCCTCCACCCACTCCTGCAGCCCTGCTATTACTGGTCCTGTGATACAGCACTATCTTTTGTGCTTTCTCCACACCTTGATCACAACTTCATAAATAGTCCCTTTATTAAACTATCTCCAACTTATAAAGTGTGTGTGTGTGTGTGTGTGTGTGTGTGTTTGTGTGTGTGTGTGTGTACGCACGTGCGCACGCCTCCCATCTATTTCCCCCTGTACTCTGACTGATGCACCTGTCGTACTAGGTGAAGATGCCCGGTGACCATGTTGAAAGGCTGGAACGTGCAGCAAGGGGGTCACCAACTGCAAAGAAGTCTCATGCTCTTCTCTTTCTGCAGCTGAGAACTTCTGGAGAAGACACTCCAAAAAGGCACAGTGTCATGTTCTAAAACAAAAACTGGCCCATGCTTCTAGGCAGAAATTTTCTCCACACACACAGAGAAAAATATCTTGCTAAATAAAACTGAGTCATTCAACTGCATTATCAAGGTTAGAGCAATCAGATTGTAAACAATAATCAGTAATGCTCTTTATCATCCCTTAGACACTTAGCGTTAGTCATTAGGAAAGTGAATGATAAGATTCTGCTCCGTACTTCAGAGACTTGGAAGAATGGAAGTAGAGCTGCTCAAGAATCGGGATCTCTGAGCTTTCCTTTGATGTAAGATGTCCTAGGAAACAGGCTCCTTAATTTCTCTGAAAATCATTTCCACATTTGTAAAACATGGGGCCTTAAACCCAGAAGCTGAAGTGGGAAGATGGCTTGAGCCCAGAGTTCGGGGCCAGCCTGGGCGACATAGTAAGACTCCATTTCTAAAGTGAATAAAATAAAATAAATAAACAAATAAATAAAATTAGATATGTGGATTAAACAAATGGATCCCAAGTTCCTTTTTAGCTGTAATAGTCTATGTGATTATGAAGAGGTGGAAGGGAGGACATAATGTGGTGTGTGGATGCATATTGTGTGGATGGAGAGGACCGGGGAATATTGTATGTGAATGGGAAAAACCGGAAAGTGTGGTATATGGATAGGGAAGACTGGCGAGTGTGGTGCATAAATGGGGAGCACTGAAGAGTGTAGTGCATGAATGGGGAGGACCAGGGAGTATGATACATAAATGGGGAGGCCCAGAAAGTATAATGCATAAATGAGGAGAACTGAGGAATGTGGTGCATGAATGGGGAGGACTGAAGAGTGTGGTGCATGAATGGAGAGGACTGAGGTGCATAGTGGATGAATGGGGAGGATTAAGGAGTGTGGTGCATGAATGGGGTGGACTGAGGAGTGTGGTGCATGAGTGGGGTGGACTGAGGAGTGTGGTGCATGAATGGGGTGGACTGAGGAGTGTGGTGCATGAATGGGGTGGACTGAGGAGTGTGGTGCATGAATGGGGTGGACTGAGGAGTGTGATATATGAATGGGGAGGACTGAAGAGTGTGGTGCATGAATGGAAAGGACTGAGGTGCATGAAACATGAATGGGGAGGGCTGAGGAGTGTGGTATAAGGATGCGGAAGACCGAAGAGTGTGGTGCATGAATGGAGAGAACTGAGGTGTGTGGTGCATGAATGGGGAGGGCTGAGGAGTGTGGTATAAGGATGAGGAGGATGAGGAGTGTGGCATAAGGATGGGGAGGACTGAGGAATATGGTATAAAGATGGAGAGGACTGAGGCATGTGGTACATTGAAAGGGAAGATTGGGGAGTGTGGTGCATGAATGGGGAGGACCAAGGAATGTGTGTAAAGATGGGGAGGACTGAGGTATATGATTCTGTGGATGTGGGAACTGAGGAATATGGTGTGTAGATAGGGTGGACTGTGGAACCTATTGCTCAGACAGAGAGAACTGAGGAATCTGTTGTGTGAATGGGGAAGACTGAGAAACATAGTGCATGGGTGGGGAAGACACTGGAGTGTGTTGTGCAGAGGGTGAGGATTGGATAGTATGGTGCCTGGATGATGGGAAGACCTGGGGAGTTGGTGTGTGGATTGGGAGCTTTAGGAGGCATGGTGTGTAAAGAAGGAGGATGAGAAGTGTGGTGCATGCAGGGCGAGGGCTGGAGAGTGTGGTGTGTGGATAAAGTTGATTGGGAAGTCTATTGTGCGGACAGGGAGGACTCAGGAATGGGGTTTGTGAACAGGGAAGATTGGAGAGTGTGATGCGTGGATGGGGAGGACCGTGGAGTGTGTGAATGAGGACTGTAGAGTGTCTTGGGGAGAGGCTGAGGGCTGGGGAGCATGGCGTGTGGATGGGGAGGACTGGAGAGTTTGGTGTGTAGGTGGCAAAAACTGGGGAGTGTGGTGCATAAATGGGGAGGATTGAGGAGAGTGGTACATGATTGAAGAAGATTGGGAGGGTGGATGGGAAGAAATGTGGGGGTGTGTGTAAATGGGGAGATCTGGAGTGTCTATTTAATAAACAGGGATGATTGAAGACAACTCTAGGTAGATGGGGAGGACTGGGGAGTCTACTGAGTGGATGAGAGGACCCAGGAATGTGGTGCGTGATTGGAGATAACTGGGGAGTCTGTTGTGTGGATGGGATGGACTAGGGAGTGTGCTGCCTTTGTGGGAAGGATTTGGAAATGTGATGTATAAGGACTTTCCCCTTGGCTTTGCCTTAAGTCTGGAAATTAAGGTAAAGATGGTGATGATCAGTGTCGAACAGATAGAGATATTTGGTGTGCAACTTGGGATATTGCTTGCTAGTGCAGGGATAGGAAGCAATGACATCTCAATGGTGACAATAATACCACTTCTCATCTTAACTGAACTTGTAATACGTTTCCCCAAGTAATGTGTATGTATTTAATGACTCATGGGAGAGATACAAAGAAAATTGTACTGACTCGAAGTTTGGAGACCTGGCTCTTCTGGTTAGTTGTATGACCTTGACAAGTCCCTTTCCCCTTGAAGTTCTTGGGTTGGGCTAAATAATACTATATGACTTTTAAGGCCACTTCCAAATCTAAAATCTTAGAATCCCATAGCTTACAGTCTATATTCTCAAGTAGTTTATGATATAATGGGGAGGTAAGGCTCAAGCTCCGATAAAAAAAAGAGGTGGCAAGAGGGCTTGGGACCAAGAGAAGGAGATGGGCAGAGGAAGCCTAGTCATCATCACCCTCTCCTGAGCCTTATTTTTTCGGTCATATGCTATCCATCTGCTGGTTCTGTATCAGCTTGGGAGAACAGAGTAGCATGTTTAAAAAGCTCATTTTATGTAGGTAATTCTCATTATTCATTGCAGCTATTCACAAACATTCCAGTGCTTCTTGCTGTCTAGAACAGATTCAGATTTTATGGGGCCTAAAGTTTATATAAATGTATAAAATATACAAAAATATCTTACTTTACAAATTCAACAAAGCGCATAGCCATGTAAATGTGTTGCTTTGGTGTCTCCTGGAAACTGGAAAGGGGCTTGCGTAAGCAAGACTAAAACTTTGGGTTGATCAGTTTCACAGAGTACTTTTGCTCTTAATAGAATTGTACTTCTTCATCTCTTTGAAGTTAGGCATGACCATCTGAGGTGATTTAGTGAACAAAATGTGAGTAGAAGTGATATCTACCCCTTCTGGATAGAAGATTCAAGAGCTTGTATGTGATTCACTACATCCCTGTCCCCCTGGTGTGGGAACTGTGGAAGCAGCTGTCAGCATAGAGCCCCATCACCTGGGTCCCTGGTACTATCAGGAGTGGAGCCCCACTGCCATGGGGAATGTACCATGAATGAAATAGACTTTAGTGGTGATAAACCACTGAGATATGTTTGGGGTTGCTTGTTACTGCAGCATACCCTAACCAAACCTGACCGAAACAATAAATTATGAAGCGTTTTCACAGGTGTAGTCTCTTTCTGGAAGAGACATGGACACCTCTCATTCTCATTTTTCAAATGAAATTCTCAGGCTCAGAGAGGTTAAGTATCTTCAGGAAAGGTCATAAGTGAGCAGGTGGCTGGCCTGAAAGAGGACCCAGGCATCCTTTCCATCCTGACTAGGATGGAATGGTCTCCACAGTGGTTGATGCAGTTCCTTTGCTTGGTATCTGCACTCCCCAGTTCCTTCATCCCTCCCCTCTGATCCTAGATAAAGCCTGGGCTTCTGCTTTGGGCAGATGTCTCAGATCCAACTAGACAATCCAGACAGGTCCCTGAAGGACTCTATTCTCATCAGAAACGGATGAAGAATCCTAGAGAGAGGCCACAGAGAAAAGAACTCTTGATAAAGTCAAGATAGATTGAAAAGTGTGCATTTTGAAAAAAAAATGTAGTCACAAAGACTTTTCTCTTGTCTATTTGTGGAGTGCAACCTATACTTACATACAGTACCTTGTCAACCTTTTCTGTAAACACACGTGTGTGCATGTTTTACATGGAAAATTGTGTTTGGATTATCTCTAGTAATTTAACTGGGCTCAAGGGGACAGGCCTTAGTTTGAGTGGTCTACAATGTTTGTTACGTGAATGGGTGGAATGGTTTTGACTTAGGGAGAAAAGGTAACTTGGGACAAGAGTCACTTTCTTGGTAGAGTAATACAATCCTCCAGATGTACATCCTGCTTTAATGATATGGTAAGGGAGATCCAGGCTGGGGTGAAAAGGAAAAGGAACTTATTTAGCTGAAGGGTGGCTAAGACAGGGCACTGATTGAAGCATCTCAGTAAACAGTGCACGTAGCTGCACAGATCATCTGGCAGGAGATCAATAGGTTTGAGCTGAAATGAGAATCATCTGAAAAGCTAAGAAATATTTCCTGGAGAATTCCATTAGACAGCATTACACTCAGTAAAGTCTGGTTCTGTCAGCCACTTGCACTGTGCTTCAGGACAATTCTTAGATTGGAATTGGTGCAGCTGGGAAAGGCTATTAGATATATGTAGACTTTTGCTTTGTGAGAATTGGACAGCCCTGTAAACTCACTGGGGGGCTTAGAAATCTTTTTACTCACAGGTGGGAACTTGATGGTACAGGAGTTACCGGAAGAAGCACTACTGTTGGCTCAGTTTCTCTCTCTCTCTCTCTTTCTCTCTCTCTCTCTCTCTCTCTCTCTCTCACACACACACACACACACACACACACACACACACACACACACACACACACTGTCTTTCTCTCCTTTCTGTTCTTCTGCTTTATTATTGGAAGCCTATTATTTGGTGAGACTTACTTTCTTTCATTCTTTTTTTTTAGAGACAGGGTCTTGCTCTGTTGCCTAGGCTGGAGTGCACTGGTGTGAGCATAGCTCACTGCAGCCTCAACTTCTTGGGCTCAAGTGATCCTCTGGCCCCAGCTTCCTGAGTAGTTGGGACTATAGGTACATGGCGCCACGCTTGGCTAATTTTTACTAAACTTTTTAAAAATGGGGTCTTACTATGTTGCCCAGGCTGATCTCAAACTCCTGACCTCAAGTTGTTCTCCTGCTTCAGCTTCCTGAGTAGCTGGGATTACAGGTGCATGCCACTATGCCTGGCCCTTAGTGAGACGTTCCATACCCCATCTCATTAAAACATTGTTCACTGCAACCCATATAATATGAAACATAAAGCTATAACAAAAGCTAAAACTCAGGGAAAATAAAATTTTTCTCCCCTCTGCAACCACATCCTCAAAAAAGTCAATTACAAATCCAAATAATTCTCCAGTAAGATAACAAAATTCCCATTTTCCAAAATAATTAGGGAAAAAAGCAATATTCTGTTAAAAGAGGGCTGCCATATGTACAACACATAGATTACCAACATCCACATAATAATACTACAGTGAAATCTGCTGTGCAAAAATCCAGGGATGTGCTTCTGGTGATTCAGAAGGCCCATCATGGTCTGGTAGGGCCTTGTTACATCATTATGAGTAATTCTCATTATTTTGGACACCAACTGGGTAAGTATAGGAGGCTGAACTGAACCTTTGCTGACACGTGGATTCCCGGGGGAAAATTTATATATAATCTGTCTGAAGTAAACTTGATTTCTTTGACATTTATCTCTTTCATAAAAGTGAAAAGCTGCAAAAAGTGCCTGTTTATTTTAGCTTTACTTTTGTTTGGGTTCTGAGAAGGAGGAGGCTTATAATCCTCAGGGCTTCTTACCATCTTCTTGATGATTTTTCTCATCCATGATCTCATCTATCATTCTAGCATCCCTATGTGGCTAAGAAAAGGCAATTAGCATTAGTACCATCTCCACACTACAGATTGGAAAGCAGAACTCCTCATCACAAGTGAAGTGTGTTTCCCAAGGCCCCCACTCTGTCATCCAGGCTGGGCATCCTCTGGATCCTCACCTATTGCCTTATATTGAGAGCTCAGCAGTGCAGGGACATCTTCCCCATTTCAAACTATGTGTCCCAACGCTCTGCCACTTGGGCAAATGGTTTGCAATGTTGGGAGCTGTTTTCTAAAGAGGCAACATGGTATAAGAGGAAGAAGCCTTAAGCCAGGAGTTGGGAAATTAAGACTCAAATTCTAGCTTCACCTGAAACTTTTCTGTGTTTTTTCAAGAGCCTCAGTTTTCTCATCTTCAAAGTGGCCTTGATCATCCTGACCTGCCATCCTCATGAAGTTCCGATGAGGAATGAATGAGTGAATTGGAAGGGAAGCCCAGTGCAGGGCCATCTGTATGAGAGAGCTTGTTCTTTTGCTGCCCTCTGGTCCCCTTTGTAGAGTTTCAGGGAGCGGCAGGTCCCAGGAAAGAGGTGTTTGGAGTTTCCTCCAAGGTTTGGAATTTTGCAAGCCCTCAGCTGCCAAAGAGTGATGAAGCGTCTGCAAAGAACTCCCAGTTGATTTCAGGTTCATCTCTAAATAGGAGGCTGGTGAGGTAGACATCAACCAGACCCTCAGAGACTGACCTGAGCCTCTTACCCCGCTCCCCTCACTTACTCTGGCTCTGCAAGTGATCACACCTCACTCATAGATGCAGCATCCAGAGGCCCAAGGGAGATGATTTGAGAAGCCTTCAAAAAATGCCTGCATTTACACTTATCTCCTTTCCTAACCAATTTCCCTCACCAATGCCAGCATTGTCCTAAAGAACTTTCTGAAATGATAGAAATGTACTTTAACTGTGCTGTCAGATACAGCAACCACTAGCCACATGTAATTATTGGACACTGGAAATGTGGCAAGTAACTGAGGAACTAAATTTTTAATTTAATTTAATTTGAATTAATTTAAATAGTCACATATGGACACACAGATCCAAGTGTTTCTCCTTTTGATTGTCTCTGTGTCCAGAAGATCCTTGTTAAAATGCTTATGTACTATTATTATTATTTTAAAGTGAGGCCATATGGCCAAAGATGCAATTCTGGCATGTGTGTGGGGATAGGGAGGGGAGAAGAGAGGAAATGTGCCAGAAAGGCCAACTTGCTGGCTCCCAAGAGGCCTCCAGGGGAACATCTGGCTCCATCTTGCAGGCACAGAAACTAGATTTTTCAGGGCTAGGAGAGTCAAATTGATCTTCAGAGGTGGGAGCCCTTTAATCAAGCTCCCCAAACAAATGCAATCCATTAGAAAGCTAGCACAACACAGTACAAGGAAACTAGTACTCCTGTCTCCCTCAGGCAGTGTGAGGGTGAGAGAGGCTAGCCATTTTCTACATGAAAACTGAAAGCTGAAGTGGAGTTGGTTTGGTGAGCATGGCATCAGAGCAAATAGCATGAAATAATTCAAATGATTGATGGGGCCATGCAATCACGGAAAGGTGGACCTTATCTGTCCTGGAGCTGGTCCAGCTGTGTTTCTGACTACAATCCTCTCTTCTTGAATGGTGCTTGAGTGGTTATCAGCAGTCTTTACTTCTGACTCTACTTTGTTTTTTAAGCTTTCATGATTGATCAACCCCACACGATTGTCTTAGTCCATTGGGACTCCTGTAACTGAATACCATAGACTGAGGAGCTCATAAAAAACAGAAAAGTATTTCTTACAGTTCTGGAGGCTGGGATGTCCAAGACCAAGGTCCAAGTATCTGGTGAGGGCTCACATCTGGCTCAAAAATGGCTTTCTTTTCACTGTGTCCTCATTTGGTGAAAGGGGCAAGGAAGCTCTCAGGGGCCTTTTACATAAAGGCAATTGTTCCATTTATGACCTAATCACTTCACATGCCTCTCCTCTTAATAACAACCCAGTGGGGACTAGGTTTCAGCATCTGAATTTGGGGTGGCGAACACAAGCGTTCAGTCTATTGTACCCATTGATACATTCTTTCTTTATGACACATTTAGGTTCCTGTCCTGTACCACACACTCAGGGCACACTTACTCCTTTAAGACGATTAGCCTGGTTGACATCATAGTTTGTCTCCCAGAAGACCGTCTCATGTCCCTTGTTTCCAAAGTCTTGCAGTCTCCAAGTACTGACTGCATGCATTTCCTGTGAGGGGCAGCATGTTTATTAGTTGTTGCTATCCATGCGTGTTCTGTTTGAAAAAACAGCTTGTGTGTGATTAGGCATTATTGGGGCCAGACTGACGAAATGAGAGTAGCATGCATGACGGCAGGCTGGTTGGTGTGGACCCCTTGGACGTACAGAGCAGCAGCTCAGTTCAGGCTGTGTGTAGACATCCTAGAATGTGAGTCCAAAGTTGCCAGATCTTCTGGTTTTTATTTTTTTTGAGATGAAGTCTCACTCTGTCGCCCAGGCTGGAGTGCAATGGTGTGATCTCCACTCACTGCAACCTCCATCTTCTGGGCTCAAGCAATTCTTCTGCCTCAGTCTCAAGTAGATGGGACTACAGGCGTGCACCACCAAGCCCGGATAATTTTTGTATTTTTAGTAGAGACAGGATTTCACCATGTTGGCCAGGCTGGTCTCGAACTCCTGACCTTGTGATTCACCCTTCTTGGCCTCCCAAAGTGGTGGGATTACAGGCTGATTTTTAAACAGAAGTTGAACATCTGGATATTAATATGAAATCACCTGGTTTTTCAAATTGGGAAACCAATTCAACTAGAACCCAACAGTGAATACACGCCCAACAAAATACATTAGCAAGTTGAATTTAACCCATGATCTCTGGCTTGCACTTTCTGGGTGTCATGGGAGGCTTTGGTCTGGGAGTTTGCCATTTTTGGCTCTAGTCTACACCCTGCTTCTACATTGCCACGAGGTTCTGGGGACAGCACATCCTCTGTTGCTACTCAGACTCCTCCTCTGTGAATTCGGACTGGACAGTGAGATGGGATGTTCTCTAAGCGTTCTTCTTGCTCTGTCCCAGTCTGCTGGGGCTAACTTAACAACATACCATAGATTATACGTTGTTAATATACAACAGAAATTTATTTCCTCACAATTATGGAGACCAGAAGTCCAATATCAAGGTAGCAGGGACTGCTCCCCTTGGGGTGTATATGGCCAGCCACCTTCTTGCTGTGTCTTCACATGGCCTTTCTTCTGCATGTACACATCTGTAGTGTCTCTTTCTTTTCTTATGAGGTGCTAATCATATTGGATTAAGACCACATTCTTGTGAATTATGTAACCTTATTACCTCCCTAAAGGTCTGATATGGTTTGGCTCTGTGTCCCTAACCAAATCACATCTTGAATTGTAATCCCCATAATCCCCACATGCCAAGGGAGGGACCTGGTTGGGGGTGGTTGGATCATGGGGGTGGTTCCCTCATGCTGTTCTGGCAATAGTGAGTGAGTTCTCACAAGGTCTGATGGTTTTATAAGTGTTTGACAATTTCTCCTCACATTCTCTCTCCTGCTGCCTTATGAAAAAGGTGCCTGCTTCCCCTTTTGCCATGATTACAAGTTTCCTGAGGCCTCCCCAGCCATGTAGAACTGTGAGTCAATTAAACCTCTTTCTTTTATAAATTATCAAATCTCAGGGAGGTTCTTTATAGCAGTGTGAAAACAGACTAATACAAAGCCTTATCTCCAAATATAGTCACTTTGGGGATTAGGGCTTGAACATAAAAATTTGGTGAAGGGGAGAGCAAAGTTCAGTCCATGAGATGCTCAGAGAGCCTGTACTTCATTCATAAAGTCACTGAGGTTAGATTGTGACTCTAACTCGGCCATCTTTCCCTTGCCCCTCCAAGTCCATCCTCTACCTCCCGCCCCCTGCCCTGTGTCTTTAATGTATATTTTCCAGAGCAAAACTACAGACCCCACCTGTATTGCCAACCTGTAGTGCTGGCACTGAGGAGTCAAGAGCCCTGTCTTGGATATGGAGTGGCAGAACAGGTCATATGTGTACATGCTTTTATGTGGGCAGCTACATGGAGCAGTTGTGCCTGGGAAAGCTGCCCTCTGCTTTGGTTAGGTTTAGCCAATAAGGAGTGTAAGTAGGGAACTAGACAGGAGAATAAGGGAGCGAGATAGGAGAATGAAATTGGGAGAACCTTGCTCCAAGATTGCCATGGGCTGGCCGTGACCCCTCACTGAAGGTCACTGCTCCTGTTAGCTTCGCTTCCTTCACATTCCACACTTTCTCCCTCTTATCCCATTAATCCCTGGCTGTTACTCGCTTCAGTACACAGCACCATCCCTCCATGAATTCCCTACCACCTGCCACACTCTTGAGGAATCCCTTTCCTCAAATCATCAAACTTGCAAGTGCTGAGACCCTGACCCATACAGCCAGAGTATGAAGAAACCCATAGGTGGGTCATCCGGTCTATCCCTTCCTCTTGTGTCCTCACCCTCCAGTTTCCAGGCAGATCTGCCTCAGCCCAGGCTTGGCTAGCTTCCCCCAGGCCATGCACTTTTTTTCTGAGGTGAACCACATCACGACTCTTGCTCTCTTAGCTAGTTTGCTATTATCCCTTTGCAGTCCCTACGGACAAGAGTGGAAGAAAGAGCTGTCTGGAAAGTGCAGTTCCCTGCAGCTAGGTTCTGGGCTTTGCCTGGCTGAAATGATGTTAGCTCCTTGACCGTTTGCCCCAGGCAAGTAGGCATTTCTCTAGGGACTGTAAAATATGTTTAGGATGAGATTTACTTTTTGCTCTCTCATGGTCACAGACCTCTCAGGACAGATCACATTGTCTCCTTCATCTACAATACTCACACTAACAGCCCCCTCCTCACTTTTTATTGAGATTCCTTCCACTAAAGCTTTAGGTACCACACTAGTTATGGATACAGATGAATAGAGCAAAGTTAATAATGCTTTCAATATCCAGAGTAAGAGAAAGGAAGACACATACATGAATGATAATTATAGTGCAGGATAGAGATGGAGTGGAATAAACACTGTACGAGTTTGTCAAGTGCTAGGGGTTGGTGTAGCAGCACAGGAGAGTGGTTTAAAGGTGAAGACCCTGGACTCAGGTCACCTGGGTTCAAATCCTGCTTGACTACTTAATAGTTGTAACATCTTAGACAAATGGCCCAGTTTCGTAGACTTTAGTTCCCTCATCTGAAAAATATAGGCAGCAATATAGGTTATCTCTGCTAGAAGTAAATGCCTGTAATATGCTTAGCCCAGTGCCTTGCATATCCTCAGTGCTTAATGAATGTTAACTTTTATTGCTATTTAGCAAAGATTGTACAAAGGAATGGGTTTTGTGGTAATAAATCTCCCATTCCTTAAAGAATGGGAGGATTTTATGGGAAGTGGAAGATCATTCCAGAAGGACAGAGGTACATGAAGGAAGGCACAAGGACAAGCCTGTTCAGGAATTGTCAGTTAATCCAGCTGATACACAGTGGCTACTTATTAGGAAAAAGAGCAGGAAAAGCTGGTTAAATCCATATCAAGGACATTGAATATCAGGGTGAAGGGTCTGTATGTAATTTTGTAGGCAATAAAGAGCCATTAAAAATAAGGATTTTAAAGAGGGCTATGTATACTTAGATAAACTTTAGGAAATTTAATCTGGCAGCTTTTTGTAAACTGGATTGAAGGTGGAGAAAAAAGATGGAAAAAGGAGGCATGAGGCTGTTACTATTGTCCATGGATGTAGTAACAAGACTTGTCTTAGAAAAGCTGATAAATATAATCAAACTCCTAACATCTGACTGAACCAGTTTGGCAGGAGGCAGACCATATGCAAATGAAAGTGTTAAGTCCACACAAAGCCAGGGGGCAGCTGGGAATTAAAAGCATGTGTTTAATCCTGACATCAATTAATGACAAGGTAGTATTGATTTTTATAAAATTCTGAATTTAACATGCATTTTCCAGATCAAAACAGCAGAGCCCACCTGTATTGCCAACTGGTGGTGCTGGCACCGAGGAGCTGAGAGCACTGTAGTGTAGATGGGGTGGGAGAACAGGGCATAGATTCATGTGCTCTTATGTGGGCAGCTACATGGAGCAGCTTGTGGCAGGAACTCGAGCAGCTGATGACTGTCCCCAAAGAGCACATCTACATGTTTGTTCAGCCCCCCTCACAGCTCCTGCCCCATTCTGACGAAGAAGCCTGCTAACATTTAGTCAGAGTTTTATTTAGAACGATAGTGCCTTGGCTGGTATTTTCACTTCTGGGAGCTGGCTGTCCTAAATGTGGCAGGAAAGTGCCCTGAAACCCACACACCAGGTCATAGAAGGTACAGAGTAGGGGACCAGAGTATTCCCTCTGGAAGTGAATGCTAGTCAAGGAATACAGCAAGGATGGAGCCAGAGATACAAAGAGCCCTAAGGTCTCTGTCCTCATCTCTGGGGAATAAGAATTTATGAAGCATGGCCGGTTGGGGAATTAGCCACAGGACACTAATGGGAATCCCAAGTATTGAATCCAACAAGACCTGTGAGAGCTTAGATCCCTTGGATGAGGCTCATGTTGATGGGTTGCACTTTCAGATAGAAATAAACAAGAGGATCATTTCCTTAACACAGAAGAGCAAGAGGTGGTCAAGGTTGTTTTCAGAACCAGAGTCCTCCATTAGAGCAGGGCAGCCTTGTAAGGCAACCGTCAGCTGTAGGAAGAAGACCATCTCCAACAAGACGCTGCACGAGGAGCTATCCGTGGTGCTGCAGCGGCCCTTGTGCTTGGAAGGTGTCTAATAGCTGCTGTATGACAGGTACTGTTTCAGGTACTTTATACACATTACATCCTTTAATCCTCACAGCAACCCTGCACTGTTAGTGTTTTTATCAGCCTTGTTTCTACAGATGAAGAGACTAATGCTCAGAGCTTCACTTTCTGCCTTACCCAATTTGGATGTTATGAATAACATTTTCAGACATCAGGTTTGAGGAATTCCAGCCTAACAAAGAAAGCAAATTAACACCCTGTCTCTGGTCTGGGTAAAGATATTTTGTTTCTTTTGGAAGTGGAGGTGGTGGGAACTTACACCAAAGGCAACAGAGTTTAAGTCACAGGAGAGTCTTTAAAGAGAAAAATTAAGTATATATAAAGATATTTTAGATTCTTTTTTTTTATTATTTTTTTTTATTTTTATTTTATTTATTTATTTTTTTTGAGACGGAGTTTCGCTCGTATTACCCAGGCTGGAGTGCAATGGCGCGATCTCGGCTCACCGCAACCTCCGCCTCCTGGGTTCAGGCAATTCTCCTGCCTCAGCCCCCTGAGTCGCTGGGATTACAGGCACGCGCCACCATGCCCAGCTAATTTTTTTCTGTATTTTTAGTAGAGACGAGGTTTCACCATGTTGACCAGGATGGTCTCGATCTCTTGACCTCGTGATCCACCCGCCTCGGCCTCCCAAAGTGCTAGGATTACAGGCTTGAGCCACCGCGCCCGACCTATTTTAGATTCTTGATACAAAGGCATGTAGGAACTTTAAATATGTTTGTTAAAAGAGAAGGAAAAGTTAATCCCTCCTAATCAGAAGAAAGCAAATCATGGGTTTTTGTAAAATTCAGCAAGACTTTGTTACTCTTTAACAATTTTCTCATTTCTTTTTCTGGGCTCTAAGGTGAAGAAAAAATGCCTCAAGACAGAGAAGATAGAGGGCAAATAAATTAATTTGGGAGAAATCTTTGCTATGGCAGTTGAAGCCTTAATTTAAAAAATTTCATGTGGGCTTTGATGTCAAATATCATTAAATCTCAGGATCTAAAACATCATTTAGGCTAGGGAAAGGATTTTTCTCAAATCCCAATGTTACAAAAATTCAGGGGGTGTTCTTAATGCATAGCATTTAAGCTAGGACCAAGGCTGAGAAGCAAGTGAGGGGTTCTTAACCTGGGTCCATAGACCTGGGGGGTAGGAAAGGAAAGAAGTCCATGGATGGGCTCTGGGCAGCCTATGCATGCCTTAGAAATGTAAGCAAAATGTTGTTTACAAATGCATTTTCACAGGGAGGGGGTGATAGCTGTCAAGAGAGTCTCAAGATGCCCAGGAACATCCACAAAGTTTAGAGCTACTGGTTTAAATATTCATTCCAGAAAGTTAAGTCTTGGCAAGTAAAGCATCTAATTATATCTGTGTATTTATATTTCTGGGTTTGAAGTAAGCAGCCCCTATCAGTATGACATTTATGATAATTCAGATTAATGCTTGTACTTATATATTTTAGTAAAGAGTTTTAGTTTTATGGGAAATGGATCTAATTAAGTAGAAACCGTATGCTTTTTTTTTTTTCTCCAATTAAATGTATTCCTCAAGGGAGCCTAAAAAGTGAGAGAAAACATCAGTCAGGAAAGACCCGATGAGAGCTCATCATGTGGGAATGCTATCACTCACTTGCTTGAAATTCAATAAGGCTTCCTACGTTAGACATTCACATTCTAGCACAAATTCTGAAGGTCACTCCATGTCCCCATCTATCACCATGTGGTCCATTAACCATTGCAGAGACAGGGGAGTAGGGGTAGCACCAAGCAGAGCCCAACTTCTTTTTGCCCACTCAGCAAAGTTGTTTACTAAACTCTGATGGCCAAATGTTTTACTCAGCTAGAGGAAGGTAAGAATCAGGACTCACCTGGAAACCATCATTCTCAGCAAACTGACAGAAGAGCAGAAGATCAAACACCGCATGTTCTCACTCATAGGCGGGTGTTGAACAATGAGAACACATGGACACAGGGAGGGGAGCACTACACACTGGGGTCAGTTGGGGGGAAATAGGGGAGGGACGGTGGGGGGTGGGAAGCTGGGGAGAGATAGCAAGGGGAGAAATGCCAGATGTAGGTGATGGGGAGGAAGGCAGCAAATCACACTGCCACGTGTGTTCCTATGCAACAATTTTGCATGTTCTTCACATGTACCCCAAAACATAAAATGCAATAAAATAAATAAATCGGAAAAAAAAAAAGAATCAGGACTCAGCTGGATTTTTAAAAGCTCACAAATTCAACCTGGAGGAAGAATAGATGAGTGCATATAAACTTCTCTTCTTCCTGAACTCCCACCCTCTATCTTTGCCTGACTTACTATCTAGTGATTTAAAGAGCAGTGTGAGTGAGTGAGTGTGCGTGTGTGGCCGCACCATCCACGAAGAACATTTGATTCCTCTCAAGTGTCTTTGACAGCTCAGTGAGCTGACATAGACCAGAAAAATGTGCTGTTATATTTTGCTAAGGACAGAGATGCAAGTATAGCTTAGTTATCTCAGGGTTTCCCCTGAAAAGAGCTAAATTACTGAAGGCAAAAACAAGTGTGATCAAAATGCTGCGATCCATGGGGTCCTAAAAGCTTCTGGGGTCCTAGGAAGTTGGAATTCTAGCAATGTGGAGGATAAAAAGGGCATAAACTTGTCCAGCACCGTCACTTTATCTCAGGACAGAGGCAGGTGTAAATGGGAGGCAGCTGGGACCTGGAATGAGCCCAACCCTGTGAGATAAAGCAGGCACAAGGGCTGCATATTTAGTTTTAGAGAAATGGGGATGATGGCAAGTCAGAATTTTCAAAGGGGAGCTGTGGTTTCCCAAGAGCGGGGTATTGGGCAGGAGTGCCAGGCCCTTGTGTGTCAGAGTCGTAGCAGGGGAGACCATGGAGGCCATCCAGAACAACCCCCACAGGGGTCAAATATATATTCCAAGCAAGAACTGAAGCTGGAACCAAATGTCTTGACTGCCCAGTCATTGCCCTTGTGACTCTCCTGCATGTGTTATGTCCCACTCCCTGCTCCCCTGCCTTCTACTGCCCTTCCCCAACTTAGCAGAGAGGCCAGGAGCTGCTCGTGACTTGTGTAGCTCTCCAGTGGGGAGGACCCCGAAAGATTATTCTTTCTTGGCTGCCCACATTCTACCAGGAGGCCAGGAGGTATGAAACCGCTTGATTTTATGTGGTAGCTACTGAATCCCCCACAGCAATAAGATAGCAAACATAGAGCATGTGCTTGGAACTGCTCCAGTGCTTCATATGTGTGATATTTAATGATCTCAGCATCCCCATATGATAAGCACTAACTTTCCCTATTTTACACTAACCTAAGAACAGAGACGTTAAGTCATCTGCCTAACATCACACCAATGACGGTGGCAGAGCTGAGATTCAAACCAGACAGTTGGGCCCCCCAGTCCATGCTCTTCACCACTGTGTTACCCTGCCTCTCAACTCTCAGAACCATGCATTGGGCTGTCCTTCTCCTACACAGTAGTTTTTTTCCCCAAAACTAAGCATTGCCCTTGCTTACCCCAAACCTCTCTCAAAAGAGAAAGCAGGAGAATGCCTTTGGGCATTCATCAGAATGTATATTAAAGGGAGGGGTTCAGAGTGACCGCTGCTTGGGGGTCCCATTTCACCACTACTTTCTGCAAGTCGGAAATGATGCAGAATTCCTAGTGGAATCCCTCAGTTTCTTTGACTACCACCTTGTTGCTCAGCAGGAGAGAGAAGTGGTCTGTGGTATTGTCTCAGCTGACACAAGTGGGGAGGACTGGCAACCTACAGAGAGGGTGGATGGGGCATCATTTCTGAAACAGCACAAACCGACCATATCCTAGTACCAGCAAGTGCCACCTCCAACCCCTTTCTGAGTCCCAATCCCTGAGACAGGGAACCTTTGTGGGCGTATAGGAAAGTGCATCTTGGTACTCAGACCTAGGGATATTGAGACATACATTGTTGTGAAGTTTCATGTGAACTCCACAACCTTGTGATGCCTCTTTGAATTAAAGAACTGAGAGCATTCAACTTGTAAGTTAGTGAGCTGGTAATTTAGTTTATCATGAGCTTTATGGCTTCTTGCTTATAGTAATTTTACTATAAAGTTTAAATATTATCAACAAGCTGAACTTTGTTTTTTCAAGCCATTGAAGTAAATTTATGGTATAGTGAATTTGTTACATTACATTCCCAATAAGTGAAAAAGAAAATCTGGTGAAGAGTATCTCCCCTTTCCTAGTGAAAGTGTTTTTGTGCATGAGGCTAAGTCTAAATGTATTACATTGAAGCATGCAATAATGAAATTTGACCTCAGGAATGAGAGATACAGGGAGAAACTTGTGGTCATAGTTTCCAGATGCCTTGGAGAAAAGTCAACTGCATGGGAATCTGAGATTTGATCTTATTTTCAGCCAAATGCTATTATGCATGGCACTAGCAAAACATTAATGCCATTACTACTTGGTCCAAATCCCATAGTTGTGTTGAAGTTGATGGCAGGTATGTGAGAACCTCTTTTCTCCACTTTATTTAATGTGTCTCTCATGCATAGAATCATGAAATGTCAAAACTTAAAGCAACCTCGGAGATCATCTGTAATGTGCAGATGGAGAAACTGAGGTTCAGTAACGGAGAGTGTTTTACCCAAGTTCACACTGCAAGTTACCAGCAGAGCTAGAAACCCAAGTCAGCTAATAATACTTTGGAGACAGTACTCATGACCCTTCTCCAGCTCCAACTTCAGCCTTTTCCTGGAGGTTGAAATGGGATCGATTCTTTCACCTATTAACTCTGAGCTATGATGCCTTCCCACCTAAAAGCGTCTTCATGGCCATCAATATTAATGGATGGTGAATGTGTGGACTTTGCTACAGTTCATAAATACAATGAAGGCTGCACTTTAGACATAGAAACATGTGCACTTTGAATTCCTTGGAGATTTATTTAGACTTAACTCTTGCATTCTTGAATCTTTAATCTCTCGGCAAAGCAGTAAGTTTGTAGCTGGGAAAAATCGGTGACCAGATTGGGGCAGAGAATGTAGATCACATTGACCCCAACCCTCAGGGACATGTTGACAGTGTAGCCCAGAGGGTTGCTCAAGGAGAGACGCTAAAGAACTGCATCGCAACCTACCCAGCCAGCCCTACTGCCCACCATTTTCTCTGGGGACCTGGCTTTGGAAGCCCCCAGATTGTCACTTCCACTGCATTTTGTTGGTGAAGCAGGTCACTGCGGCCAGCTCAGACACAGAGAGAGGGAGTAGCTATGTGTGCAGGGAGGGAAGGCATTGACAATGGCCATCTTTGTAGACTATCCATCTACAAGCAAATACATTATCCTAGAGGGAAACCTACCTGCCCCTTCTTTCATTAGGCTAGCGACTGCACTGCTAGCACCGAGAACAGCTTCAATACTAGGAAATACTTTGGGGAGGTAGATGGAAGGAAGAAAGAGAGAGAGAAGTAATTAAGTTGAGATAATGGTTAAGGAATTAGGCCTGGGGGAGAGAAGACAGGACATAAATTGAGGATATTAGGGGGTAGGGGTGGGGTGGGGTGAGTATTGGAGAAAAACTTTGTCTACTTTCTTCACGGGCTCACAGTTTGAAAAGTATGGAGAGATGTATATATTTATAATTTATATCACATACAATTGCAATGAAGATTATTTTCAAAGATGAAAAAAGCATCCCACATCCCACCAGCTGGACATAATTGTGTTCATTTTTCTTTTCAATCTTAATTCCTCCTTAAATATGTCTTACATCTCTGTCATCTTGCAGTGTTGGGCATGGGTTCTGGGCTTTTCATCTGGGCTCATTTTATAAATGCTGCTCCAATGTGAGCTGCCATCTTTGTCTACACCCTTTTAGAGGCCACATTTTATTCTGGTTGAGGGAGATTATGGGTCAATGATCTGAGCACGACTAACAACGGTGACTCAGGTCTCCTGTGGTCATGTCACCCACTGGTGAATGAGTAAGGCCCTGGGGAAGCTGGACCTGGCCTCTACTGGGGTCTGGGGGACTGTCCCTGCCCAAGATGCCCTCCTGGGGTTGAAGCCCTCAGGGTACTCCGTGAATGTTTACAGCTGCCCACAGGAAACGTTCTTCCTTTAAGCAGGGAGGCAGGCTGAGTTCTTTCCTCCTTTTCTCTTCAACCTTTCAAGGAGTTTGTTGGTTTCTGAAAACTATTAAGCTAGGGCATGAAGGTTTAGATTTCTTATCTCTTACAAGGGTTTACATTTCTTCCGGGAAGGGGGATTTAATTTTACTGTTGTAGCAATTTTTCACCACAAGAATCTGCTGACTTCTTTTTCTGATACTGAGATGCCAAACTTGGCACATTTTGGGCAGGTGGAGGGCATCCCCCTCTCTCTACAATGTCCTCTGTTCTCTGCCCATTTAAATTCCACCTATTCTTCAAAGCCTATTTCACGTCTTTCTATGTCCTCCTTGAAGCCCTCCTGGCCTTTTGCACCCATACTCAGGTTTCTGATATCTTAAAATATTTACCGCTTGCTAATGGTCACATTCTCCTAGAAGGCATCATGGTGTCATGAACAGACCCTGGGCTGGAAAGCAGGATACTTCAGATCCTGTCCCACTGCTAACCATATGTGTGACCTTGAGTGATTCTTTGCACTCCCTGGGAGTATAGCTGTTTCAATTTTAAAAAGAAGGCTAATCTCTGTTGTTCCTTTCTGTGGTAAGTCTATGATCCGAGTTCTTTGACCTTTGAGGTCACCCTTGCACATCAGTCTAGAGACTATGGAAATTGGCCTAGTTAATTTATTCTTATTTCCTCCAATGACCTTGAGTCTTTCTGTTCATAAGACATCATTTGGACAATGTGAAAATGTGCTTGCTATTGAAAACATGGATTGGGTCTCTTCTACAAACTTCTTCATCTTACCCCTGCTTATCTACTTCTTTTCATCCAGTAAGTAGACTTCAGACTTCATTCTTTCTTGTGGTTGATGCTGTCTCTGACGATGTTACAGTGCTGCAAATGGAAACATACTTTCTGAAGGCTGTACTTCAAACACTCTATTAATGCAACATGCCACATATCAATCCCAGTAGAATGCCCACAAACCAATTTGTCTCGTCTTTGATGAGGCAGAGATACAAGGCAATAACTACCCCTCTCTGAGGGAGAAGGGATTAGCGGGAGGGCGGCTGAGTCCCTGCCGTCTCCAACACTGGAGCATGAAGGCCCATTGCAAGGACAAGTGGTCTGCCCTGGACGTCCATGTTTGCTCAGCTTAAAACTGCTCAAGATTTGGCTGTGCTAAAAAAGAGGATAGGAACAGTATTGAAGAAGATAGACACGATTTGGCTTAAAATCAGAAAAAGCCAGAAATTTCTAAGGCTCTGTTTATGTCTGAAAATGTGAGGCCCTCTGGGGGAACCACCACTATGGTCACCAAATGAGAGAACCTCCTCAGTACCCAGTCAAAGCCTCCACCCGGCTCTCAAGACTTACCCCACCACACTTCCTCCTCTTCCACTCTTGACACAAAGCTTACATTTCCCTCTTCTCGCCTTTCCCCTGTGCTTTTCCCTCTGCTTGGGATGCACTGGCCCAAACCCTTCAACATTCCACTCACTCATCAGGGCAAAAAGAAGCTTAAAGAATGCCTCTACTTATGGGCTTTGGAGTCTTCATGGCTTCTGTTTAAATTCCAGCTTTTCTTCCTCTAGGGCAGGTGACTTAACCTCTGAGTCGCCTCCATTTTCTCCTTTGTAAAATGGGGCTAATTATTCCTGCCTTGCAGTGTTGTAGTAAGGATTATGAGATGGTGGAAGATTTGCAGTATTGAACACAGTGCCTGGTGTATCACAGGGGCCTGATGAGTGACATTCTCACCATTGTTTCCCTTCTGTAAACCGTTTATGGGCAATAATACGGTGTTACATTTAAGTAAACATGGAACCTATCCCACTGCTAGAGAGAAAACTTCTTGAAGGTAGTAATTATTTGACACTCTTGTTGATCCCTTTCAATGCCAAGCACAGAGCTTTGCATAGAGTAAATTCTTAATATACTTTGTTCAAATGGATTTACTAAGTCATTTTCTCTGCCTTTTTCCTCTGATTATACGCAACAAAGGCAGGAGAAAGTCAATGTTGAAAAAACAGGGCAAGAAATAATTTCTTTCTACATTTTTAGGCGACATTTTATTAAGAGTGCAGCTTTGGGGTCTTGCCTCTTAAACTGTAAGTCCAGGGAGGAGGGAGGGGAGGGAGACCATGACCTTTTATGTGTGCTTTCAGTATTTACTGCTCTGCGGGGCACTTGCTGAATATTTAAGTGTGTTGCTATTCAGGATAAAAGCTTGAAGAGTGACAGATCTGGGAGCAGAAAGGCAGCTTGGTAATGGATTTTATCTCAGACAAACACAGGAGAAAGCCTGCTTAAAGGCTATAATTGCCCTGACTACTCTAGTCCCATCCTGAAATCCTATTCTCCCCTCACCAGTGCAGCTCTGGGATCCTTTCTGTGACGAGCCCCAGGGCCCCACTCTTCACTCCCCACCACTAGGAGGGAGAGGCCTAGTGAATGAGCAGCCCCTTTGCTGGCATGCCAAGTAAAGGTCCATTGTGCAAGAATTCTCTACATTCTGCTGAGGAGTGGTCCAGCCTATGAGGAAATTGTTACCTGAGCTGACTATGGATTGAATGTTGGTAACCCTAGCAAGATAAAAAAAAAAAAAAAAAAAAAAAAAAAAAAAAAGTCATGTCAACAGAGGCAGCATAGCACAGATTAGTGGTTGAGAGCACAGACCTGAGCCAGACTGCCTGAATTTGTATCCCAGCTCCAACCCTTGCTTGCTTGTAACCTTGGACATGTTATTCAATTTCATTGAACCTCAGCTTCCTTATCTGTAAGATGGGAATGACAGAAAGAGTGCTTATTTCATAGGTTGATTGTGAGGCTCCAAGGCACTATCATAAGTTAAGTTACCTAGAACTTCGTCTGAAATATAGTAAGAGCTATATAAGTGTTGGATATTGTTATTTTAGAGCCATAAGGGCCAGTCTCCTAAATTGCATGTATCTCATGTCTCCTTTGTGCTTTTGCTTGGCTGATTCTTATTCCTGTGCAGTGAGGTGAGCCCCAGGGTGGAAAGGGTAAACTTCAGCAGTGTCCACGCAGAAGAGGAAAGCAGCAAAGATGGAAAAGAGGAGACAGATTAGGAAGAGGTATAGGAGGGAGGATCCAAGAATGCCACCCAAGGGACCAAGGCTCAGGATCTGTGGGCGACGATGCCATAAATAAGACAAGGGACACTATAGGAACAGAGGTTCCTGTGGGGATTTTGATCTTGGAAAGCCTGCAGAATATTGGGACAGCAGGTGGAGATGCCCCCAAAATGTTAAAATTATGATTTTGGAGCTTTGGAAAGAGGTCCAAATAGTGCTACAGATTTTAAGAATCACCGTATTTGCAGTGAACTCCATCAGAACCAGTAAGATTCTTCAGATGAGTCTCTGGTCCAGGGCCAAATAGTAAATATTTTAGGTTTTATGGGCTATGCAGTCTCTGTTGCAAGTATTCAACTGTGTCATTGGTTTGAAAGCAACCACAGACCATGTGTAAATGAATGGATGTGGCTACATTCCAATAAAACTTTATTTACAAAACAAATAAAGGGTTAGTCCACACCTACTCCAGACCAGTGTCTTACCCATCATAGGTATAGGATAAATATTTGTTGGATTAATCTACAGAAATTGTCTCACGTTCAGGCAGATTTTTTTTTTAATTAAATTTCTAGGTGCTCAAACTTTTGTTAATGGCGCATGAAAACAGCCACAAAAACAGATAAGGGAGAGGGTGTTTCTGCTGCCGTACATAAAACAAACCGCCATGAATTACAGAAACACTGTTGGGTTGTAAAGGATCCAGCCAGAAACCTTTTCTTAATCAAGTCCTAGGTCCTCAGCCAAGTATGATAAATCAGACAGGTGAGTTGCAGGGCCAGGTGATGCAAGAACCATTTGATTTTAGACCTCCTGAGGGCCGATGCTCGTGGGTAAGGTAAGAAGCCTTGACTTCCAGAAATGCACGTAGAGCCCTCAGGGACCTTGAATGGCACTCTTGTCATGTCCAGGAAATCGACTGCAAATGTGTTAAATAATTGAGAAACTGCCCACAAGTATTGAAGCTTCCATTGCAAAGAAGCGGCTGATGGGAGGAAGTGGGAGAAAATCAATAGTAGAAGAGGAGTTGAAGCTGTGTGAGGGAGTGGGCATTTTTCACTCATTTCTAGTCATAGAAAATGACAGAGAGAGAGAGAGAGAGAGAGAGAGAGAGAGAGAGAGAGAGAGAGACTTCCATCCAAATAATAGAGTGATACAGCAGATTATGAGTAGAAGTTATCAACACAAGGGCTGAGGGTTTCAGCCACTAAATTAAACTTAGTAGTAGCTCAAGTGAACCACCCTGAGGACTGTTTTCATTCCTTCTTGTCTTATACTTTTGGTTGATGGATCAAACCACCCAGCACTCTTTTGCTTTTGAAGTGTGAAGCTGTACATCTCAATTCTTTGTCCACCTTCCTGAGGACAATTCCAGGGTCTTGGACATCAAGCAATGGGAGAAAACCTAGAGAGGAGGTTCATGTTTGGCTGAAGGCTCCAAAAAGAATGTATCTTAAGAGCTTATCAAAGCCCAGGGTTCCCAGGCAGGCTGTGTAATTCTGAGATACTGAGCGTTTGTAGTTGTAGTAACGGTAGTAGCTGTGTCATGTGCCACAAAATAATGTTAAAGTTAATGACATAGATGTTAGTGGTTTCATAAGATTATAATGGAGCTGGAAAACTCCTGTTGCCTAGTGACATCTTGATGATCCTAACCCTGCATAAGCCTAGATAACGTGTGTGTTTGTGTCTTAGTTTTTAACGAAATAGTTAAAAAAAATTAAACACAAAAAATGCTTACAGAATAAGGATTTAAGAAAAATATTTTTGTAAAGAAAGAAATATTTGAAAGAAAATATTTTTGTATGGCTGTATAATGTGTTTGTATTTTAAGCTAACTGTTATACATGTCAAAAAGTAAAAAAAGTTTTAAGTTTATAAAGTAACAAAGTTATAGTTAGCTAAGGTTCGTTTATTATTAAGGAAAGAAAAAATTTAAATAAATTTATTGTAACCTAAGTGCACAGTGTTTATAAAGTCTATAAGTAGTGTACAGTAATGATCTATGCCTTCACATTCTGTCCCCACTCACTCACTGACTCACCCAGTGCCACTTCCAATCCTGCAAGCTCTACTCATGCTAAGCACCCTATACATTGTGCCATTTTAAATCTTGTATACTCTATTTTTACTAAACCTTTTCTCTGTTTAGATATATTTAGATACACAATAGTTACTATTGTATTACAGTTGCCTACAGTGTTCAGTACAGTGACATACTGTACAGGTTTGTAGCTTAGGAGCATTAGGCTGTACTATAAAGCCTAGGTGTACAGTATATCATCTAGGTTTGTGCGGGTGGACTATATAATGTCCCTGCAATGATGAAATCACTTATGGACACATTTCTCAATATGTGTCCGCATTGTTAAGTGACATATGTTTGTATATGCACATATATACATACATAAACATGCATACATGTATATGTGTATTTGTATGTGCATGTTTACACATGTGTATCTATATTTGTATTATGTATATTGACAAGTTTTTTTTTTTTTATTTTTCTTAAAGACACAGTCTTGCTGTGTTGCCCAGGCAACACAGTGGTATGATCATAGCTCACTGCAGGCTTCAACTTCTGGGCTCAAGCGATCCTTCTGCCTCAGCCTCCTGAGTAGTTGGGACAACAGGTACACACTACTATGCCCAGCTAATTTTTAAATTTTTTTGTAGAGACAGGGGTCTCACTTAATTACCCAGGATGGTTTTGAACTCCTGGCTCCAAGTGATCCTCTCACCTCAGCCTCACAAATTGCTGGGATTACAGGTGTGAGCCACCACACCCAGTGACCAGTAATTTTTTAATGCTTGTATTGGTTGCTGACAGGTCCCACACCATCCAAATCTGGGCAGTGAAAGTTCAGATACAGAGTAAGCACAAGAGAGCAAGTGATTCTGTATTTGGTTCCTGAGTCTAGGTAGCATTTGGATAGTAAGAATTTTGAGGAATAGAAGATTTAAAAAATAAAGATAGTAAAAACATTTAAAGTTTTTTTTTTTTGAGGCGGAGTTTCACTCATGTTACCCAGGCTGGAGTGCAATGGCGTGATCTCGGCTCACCGCAACCTCCGCCTCCTGGGTTCAGGCAATTCTCCTGCCTCAGCCTCCTGAGTAGCTGGGATTACAGGCACGTGCCACCATGCCCAGCTGATTTTTTTGTATTTTTAGTAGAGACGGGGTTTCACCATGTTGACCAGGATGGTCTTGATCTCTTGACCTCGTGATCCACCCGCCTCAGCCTCCCAAAGTGCTGGGATTACAGGCTTGAGCCACCGTGCCCGGCCCATTTAAAGTTTTTAAAATCTCTCTTTCTAGACCCATTCTCCAACATGGCAACGTCTGCCAGAACTGAGCAGGGGTAGGTGAGACCACTCCAGACCCAGCCTACACTCTTCCATTCACATGGGCTCTCCTGGCCTGCTTCTTGGGTTGGCAGTACCTGCTTGTCCTTAAGAAGTCAGGTAGCTGCAATAATTCTCTAAGAGCAGCTGATGACCTCCCTAGCCCTCTTGTACACTGTACTGTGTGTGTAAGTGTATTTTATTCATCTGTCACAAAGTCAAAGTATGCAAGGCAGAACCCCTGCAAGTAGTGATCAATGTCTCACTGAGACTTTTTTGGTTAGTCCCTTGGCCTCCATGATCAAGCCTGTCTTCTCCACTTTGGCACCAAATTGTTCTTTCTAGATCTCAAGTTAAATCAGACCACATCTTGTTTAGGCCTCCCCAGTCCCTAAAAGCAAAGCTTAAGCTCCCTTTTCTGGTAATGGGGCTTTCCATCACCTCCCACAGCCTCCTCCTCCTTAAGGCAGTGATTTCTCATCACTCTCTCCTGCATGCCCTATAATCCCATGACTTTCAACCCTCTGATTCTTCTGGACAGAGCCCCCTTCTCTCATTAGGGCGTTGCACATGCATTTTCCACCAACTCAAATACCTGGTGGATGTCTACCCATGCTTTAAAACCCAGCCTATTTGCTACCTTCTGTATGAAAGCTTACCTGATCTCTACTCCCTTTCTCATGTCTTCTGCTGCTGTTTCTGTAGTATGCCACTTTGTACTTTATTATAATTATTTGGGTATGGGTTTTGGGGTTCTAACTAGACTGAATCTTAGCTCTTCTGTTTTTTATTTGTGTGGCTTTTGTCAAGTTATTTTAATGTGTTTGGACCTCAGTCTTACAATCTGTAAAGTGTGGATATTAAGAAGAACTACTCATAGGGGTGTTGGGAGGTCTCAATGCAATTATGTGTACTAGTGGGCTTACTTAGCACAGTACATAGTAAGTATTCAATACATTATAGCTTTTCTTCTCCACTTCACCTTGAGCTTATAAAATTTAGGGATATAACTCAAATATCTTGGTAATTAAAATGCCTAGCTTTGCTACTGCAGTATGGCTGGTTCCATTTTTATGTTGTTACTAATGAAAACATACTCCAATGAAAAGTAGGAATAAATATTTTCCAGGGTTGACTACATATTAGGACACAATACAAGTATCAAAAAATTAAAAAAAAAATCAAAATCATACCAAGTATCTAATCTAAGCACAATGGACTAAAACTAGAAATCAACAAAAAGAGGAACACTTTAAACTATACAAACACATGGAAATTAAACATGCTCCTGAATGACCAATGGATGAAGGAGAAAATTAAGAGTGAAATGTTTAAAATCCTTGAAGCAAATGAAAATAAAAACGTAGTATCTCAAAATGTATGGGATACAGAAAAAGCAGTATTAGGAGACAAATTTATAGCAATAAATGCCTACATCAAAAAACTAGAAAGACTTTAAATAAAAAACCTAGGCAGCATTATGCTGCCTCTCAAGGAACAAGAGAAGCAAGAATAAGCCAAACCCAAAACTAATGGAAAGACATAAATAATAAAGATTATAGCAGAAATAAATGAAATTGAGACAAAAGTACAAAGGATCAACAAAACAAGAATTATTTTGAAAAGATAAACAAAATTGAGAAATAATTAGCTATATTAACCAAGAAAAAAGAGAAAAGACCCAAATAAATAAAATCAGAAACAAAAAAGGAGACATCACAACAGATACCACAGAAATATGAAGGATCATTAGAGACTATTATGAATGGCTATATGTAATACATTTGAAAATCTGGAGGAAATGAATAAATTTCTGGGCACATACAACCAACCAAGATTGAACCAAGAAGAAATAGAAGATCTGAACAAGCCAATAACATGTAATGAGACTGAATCAGTAATAAAAAGTCTCTCAATAAAGAAAAATCCAGGACTAGATAGCTTTACCACTCAATTCTATCAAATCTTTACAGAATAATTAATACCAATTATTCTCAAACTATTTAATAAATGTTTTTTCTAATTTATTTTTTGAGGCCAGCATGACCCTGATACTAAACCAGACAAGAAAACAACAACAAAAAAGAAACTACAGGGCAATATCCCTGATGAACCTAGACAAAAAAAATCCTCAAAATACTAGCAAACTAAATCCAATAACACACAAAAAAGATAATACACAATGATCATGTGGGATTTATCCTAGAAATGCAAGGATGGTTCAACATATGTAAATCAATAAATATGGTACATCACATCAGTAGACTGAAGGACAAAAACCATATGATCATCTCAATAGATGCAGAAAAAGCATTTAGTAAAATTCAACATCTTTTCATGATAATAATTATTAATAAATTAGGTATAGAAGGAAAGTACCTCAACAGAATAAAGGCTATCTATGACAAATTCACAGTTAACATCATACTGATTGGGGAAAAGCTGAAAGCTTTTCCTTTAATAATTGTGACAACCCAAAGACTCCAACAAGAAAACTTCTAGAACTGATAAACAATTCAATGAAGTTATAAAATACAAAATAAATGTACAAAACTGGTAGTGTTTCTATACACAAGCTAGCTGAAAAAGAAATCAAGAAGGCAATCCCATTTGCAAAAGCTACAGAAAAGACACAGGAATAAATTTCACCAAAGAGTTGAAAGATCTCTATAAGGAGAACTACAAAACAACACTGATGAAGGAAATTGAACAGGACGCACACACACAAAAAAAAAAAAAAAAAAGGAAAAACAGATCATGCTCATGGATTGGAATAATTAATATTATTAAAATGACCACACTACCCAAGTAACTGCAGATTCAGTGCAATCCCTATCAAAATGCCAATGACTTTCTTTACAGAAATAGAAAAACTTCTAAAATTTTATGGAACCACAAAATACCCCAAATAACCAAAGCCAAACCAATTATAAAAAAAAGGAGGCATTACACTAGCATTACACTACTGTAGTAACCAAAACAGCATGATTTTTAACATAAAAACAGAAGAATAGACCAATAGAACAGAATAGATAACTCAGAAATTAATCCACATATCTATAACAACTAATTTTGACAAAGGCACCAAGAACATATGTTGGGGATGGATAGTGCAGTCATTTCAATAAATGGTGCTGGAAAAATTGGATATCCATATGCAGAAGAATAAAACTAGATCTTCACTTCTCCCCTATACAAAAATCAACTCAAAATGGATCAAAAACCTAAATGGAAGACTGAAACTATAAAACTACTAGAATAAAACTTAGGAGAAATGCATCAGGGTTTTGATGTGGAAAAAGATTGTATGAATAAAATTTAAAAAGCACAGACAACAAAAGAAAAAAATAAACAAATGGGATTATATCAAACTAAAGTTTCTGCACAACTAAGGAAACAATCAAGAAAGTGAAAAGGCAACCTATAAAGTGAGAGGAAATATTTGCAAACTCTCTGTCCAACAGGGGATTAATATCCAGAATATGTAATGAACTCGAACATCTCAACAGCAAAAATCCAAACAATCCAATTAAAAAATGAGTAAATAGTTAGAAAAGACATTTCTCAAAAGAAAACACACAAATGGCCAACATGTATATGAAAAAATACTCAGTATTAATAATCATCAGGGAATTGCAAATCAAAACCACAATGAAGTATCACCTCATCCCAATTAGAAGGGCTATTATCAAAAAGACAATAAATAGTAAATGCTGGTGAGGATGTGGAGAAAAGGGAGCTCTTTATGATTTTGGTGGGAACATAAACTAGTACAGTCAGTATGGAGATCAATATGAAGACTCCTTAAAACATTAAAAATAGAACTACCATATGATCCAGCAACCTTACTACTGGATATTTATCCAAAAGGAAGAAAATCAGTATATTGAAGAAACATCTGCACCCCTGTTCCTTTTAGGAGTATTCACAATAGCCAAGAAATGGAATCAGGCTAGGTGTACCCCAATGGATAAGTGGATAAGGAAATTGTGGTATATATACACAATGGAATACTATTCAGCCATAAAAAAGAATGAAAGCCTGTCCTTTGAAGCAATGTGGATGGAACTGGAGGACTTTTTATTAAGTGAAGTCAGCCAGCAACAGAAAGTTAAACACTGCATGTTCTTACTTATATGTGGAAACTTAAAAAAAAAAAAAAGGTGATCTCATAGAAGTACAAAGTAGAACAGAAGATATCAGAGGTGGGGCAAGGTAAGGGAAGTGGGGAACAGGGAGAGATTTGTTAAAGGATATAAAAGTATAATTGGAAATGAGGAATAAGCTCTAGTGTTCTGTAGCACTGTAGGATGACTTTAGTTAACAATAATATATTACATAGTTTCAAATAGCTAGAAGGAGGATACTGAATGTTCCCAACACAAAGAAATTATAAATGTTGGAGATGACGTATATGCTGATTTCCCTGATCTGATCACTACACATTATATGTATTGCAACATCACTGTGCTATGATCATAGCCAAAAGGCTAAGAATAGCCAAAAGGCACTACGTACCCCAGGGGATATGTTCAATTATTATGTGTCAATTTAAAAAATTAATGTAAAACAAATTTAGTTACTCTGCTATATGATCTTGGATAAGTGCAAAGACTGGGATTTTAGAGTAAGACAGATTTTGGAGTAAGAGAGTATCAGCATTACCCTGATAAGGGTCATGAATCCCAACACTGTGACTTTAAGAATTTACTCACCTCTGGGAGACGATCCAAGATGGCTGAATAGGAACAGCTCTGGAGTGCAGTTCCTAGTGAGAATGCAGAGGGTGAGCGACCACCACATTTCCAAATGAATTTTTACTGCTCACAGACCAGGAGATTCTCAGGTGGAAAAGCACCACAAATCTCCAGTATGGCTATTTCAGCTGGTACAGCAGATCTCCACACAGAAACTCACACAAATCTGGGTGCCGTTTCAACTGGCACCTGGAACACCTGGGAGACAGAGTCACCCATTCAACTGAATAAAAGGGAGCTGAAACAGGGAGCTAGGTGATCTGGCTTAGCGGGTCCCACCCCCACAAAGACCAGCAATCTGAAATGCTCTGGACTGAGAGTTTCACAGGAAGCACAGCTGGACCCGGGATGGTCCAGCTTTGTGGGGGGAAGGTTGTCTGCCATTACTGAGGCAGTCCACCACTACTGAAGCAGTCTGTTATTACTGAGGCAGTCTGCCATTACTGAGGCAGTCCACCATTAATGAGGCAGTCCACCATTAACGAGGCAATCCGCCACTACTGAAGCACTCCACTGTTACAGAGACAGTCCACCATTACTGAGGCAGACTGCCGTTACTGAGGCAGTTCTAACTGTACCTCTGTAAGTAAAACTGCAAGGAAGTTTACACAGCAACTAGGCAGAGCCCATGGCAGCTCAGCAATGCCTCTGTTGATAGACTGTGACTAGGTTACCTCCTTGCTGGGCAGGGCATCTCTGAAAAAAGGCAGCAGCTCATCAGGAACTTATAAATAAAGCCCCACTGTCCTGTCTGTTCCCAGGACAGAGCACCTGGGGAAAAAAAGGCGGTTATGAGTTCTGCTGTAGCAGACTTAAAAGAACCTGCCCAGCAGCTCTGAATGGAACAATGGAGCTCACAGCTCAGCACTTGAGCTCCTGTAACGGTCAGAGTTGTCTCCTCAAGCAGCTCCCTGACCCCCATATATTGGACAAATATAAGAGAAGAAGAAACTGGCAGCAACCCTTACTGTTTGGCAGCCGCTGCAGGTGATCCCCAGGCAAGCAGGATCTGGAGTGGACCCCCAGCAGTCCTACAGCAGAAGGGCCTGACTGTTAGAAGGAAAAATAAAAAACAGAAAGAAATAATTTCATCATCAACAAAAAGGATGTCCATTCAGAGACCCAATCCGAAAGTCACCAAGTACAAAGACCACAGGTAGATAAATCCACAAAGATGGGAAGAAACCAGCACAAAAAGGATGAAAACATCCAAAACCAGAACGCCTCTCCTACAAGGGATCATAACTCCTCACCAGCAAGGGAACAAGGCTGGATGGAGAATAGTTCTGATGAATTGACAGAAACAGGCTTCAGAAAGTGGGTAATAACAAACTTCTCTGAGCTAAAAGAACATGTTCTAACCCAATGCAAAGAAACTAAGAACCTTGAAAAAGGTTTGACGAAATGCTAATGAGAATAAACAGCTTAGAGAAGAATATAAATGAATTGATGGAGCTGAAAAACACAACACGAGAACTTCGTGAACCATACACAAGTTTCAATAGCCGAATTGACTAAGCAGAAGAAAGGATATCAGAGATTGAAGATCAACTCAATGAAATAAAACAAGAAGGCAAAACTAGAGAAAAAACAGTAAAAAGAAATGAACAAAGCCTCCAAGAAATATGGAATTATGTGAAAAGACCTAATCTAATTTGATAGATGTACCTGAATGTGACGGAGAGAATGAATCCAAGCTGGAAAACACTCTTCAGGATATTATCCAGGAGAACTTCCCCAATCTAGCAAGGCAGGCCAATATTCAAGTCCAGGAAATACAGAGAACACCACAAAGGTATTCCTCAAGAAGAGCAACCCCAAGGCACATAATTGTCAGATTCACCAGGATTGAAATGAAGAAAAAAATGCTAAGGGCAGCCAGAGATAAAGGTCAGGTTTTCCACAAAGGGAAGCCCATCAGACTCACAGCAGATCTCTCAGCAGAAACCCTACAAGCCAGACAAGAGTGGGGGCCAATATTCAACATTCTTAAAGAAAAGAACTTTCAACCTAGAATTTTATAGCCAGCCAAACTAAGCTCCATAAGTGAAGGAGAAATTAAATCCTTTACGAACAAGCAATTGCTCGGAGATTTCATCACCACCAGGCCTGCCTTACAAGAGCTCCTGAAAGAAGCACTAAACGTAGAAAGGAACAACCAGTACCAGCCATTCCAAAAATGTACCAAATGGTAAAGAGCATCAACACAATTAAGAAACTGCATCAACTAATGGGCAAAACAACCAGCTAGCATCAAAATGGAAGGATCAAATTCACACATAACAATATTAACCTTAAATTAACCCCAATCAAAAGACACAGACTGGCAAATTGGATAAAACGTCAAAACCCATCAGTATGCTGCATCCAGGAAACCCATCTCACATGCAAGGTTACAAGTAGGCTCAAAATAAAGGGATGGAGGAAGATTTACCCAACAAATCCAAACAAATGGAGAGAAAAAAAAAAAAAAAAAAGCAGGAGTTGCGATTCTAGTCTCTGATAAAATAGACTTTAAACTAAAAAAGATCAAAAGATACAAAGAAGGGCATTAAATAATGATAAAAAGATCAATGCAACAAGAAAAGCTAAAGATCCTAAATATATACGCACCCAATACAGGAACACCCAGATACATAAAGCAAGTTCTTAATGACCTACAAAGGGACTTAGACTCCCACACAATAATAGTGGGAGACTTTAACACTCCACTCTCAATATTAGACAGATCAATGAGACAGAAAATTAACAAGGATATCCAGTACTTGAACTCAGATCTGGACCAAGCAAATCTAATAGACATTTACAGAGCTCTCCACCCCAAATCCACAGAATATACATTCTTCTCAGCACCACATCACACCTACTCTAAAATTGACCACATAATTGGAAGTAAATCACTCCTCAGTAAATGCAAAATAATGGAAATCATAACAAACAGTCTCTCAGGCCAGAGTGCAATCAAATTAGAACTCAGGATTAAGAAACTAACTCAGAACTGCATAACTTCATGGAAACTGAAAAACTGGCTCTTGAATGTTGACTGGATAAACAATGAAATGAAGGCAGAAATAAAGATGTTCTTCGAAACCAACAAGAATGAAGACACAATGTACCAGAATCTCTGGGACACATTTAAAGCAGTGTCTAGAGGAAAATTTATAGCAATAAATGCCCACATGAGAAGCAAGGAAAATCTAAAATCAATACACTATCATCAAAATTGAAAGAGCTAGAGGAGCAAGATAAAAAAAAACTCAAAAGCTAGCAGAAGACAAGAAATAACTAAGATCAGAGCAGAACTGAAAGAGATAGAGACACAAAAAAACCCTTCAAAACTTAATAAATCCAGGAGTTGGTTTTTTGAAAAGATCAACAAAATAGACCACTAGCCAGATTAATAAAAAAGAAAAGAGAGAAGAATCAAATAGATGCAATAAAAAATGATAAAGGGGTTATCACCGACAATTCCACAGAAATACAAACTACCATCAGAGATCACTACAAACAACTCTATGTACATAAACCAGTAAACCTGGAAGAAATAGATAACTTCCTGGACACTTGAACCCGCCCAAGCCTAAGCCAGGAAGAAGTCAAAACCCTGAACAGACCAATAACAAGGGCTGAAGTTGAGGCAGCAATTAATAGCCTACCAACCACAAAAAGCCCAGGTCCAGATGAGTTCACAGTCAAATTCTATCAGACATACAAAGAGGAGCTGGGACCACTCCTTCTGAAACTATTCCAAACAATCCAAAAAGAGGGAATCCTTCCCAAATCATTTTATGAGACCAACATCATCCTGATACCAAAACCCAGCAGAGACTCAACAAGAAAAGAAAACTTCTGTCCAATATCCATGATGCACATAGATGCAAAAATCTTCAATAAAATACTGGCAAACCGATTGCAACAGCACATCAAAAAGCTTATCCATCATGATCAAGTAGGCGTCATCCCGGGGATACAAGCCTGGTTCAACGTACACAAATCTATAAACGGAATCCACCACATAGACAGAACCAAAGACAAAAACCACATGATTATCTCAACAGATGCAGAGACAGCCTTCAACAAGATTCAACAGCCCTTTATGCTAAAAACTCTCAATAAACTAGGTATCAATGGAACGTATCTCAAAATAATAAAAGCTATTTATGACAAACCCACAGCCAATATCATACTGAATGGGCAAAAACTGGAAGCATTCCCTTTGAAATCTGGCACTAGACAAGTATGCCCTCTCTCACCACTCCTTTTCAATATAGTATTGGAAGTTCTAGCCAGAGCAATCAGGCAAGAAAAAGAAATAAAGGGTACTCAATTAGGAAAGGAGGAAGTCAAATTATCTCTATTTGCAAATGACATGATTGTATATTTAGAAGACTCCATCGTCTCAGCCCAAAATCTCCTTAAACTGATAAGCAACTTCAGCAAAGTCTCAGGATACAAAATCAATGAGCAGAAATCACAAGTATTCCTATACACCAGTAACAGACTTAATGAGAGCCAAATCAAGAAAGAACTGCTATTCACAATTGCTACACAGAGAATAAAATACCTAGGAATTCAACTAACAAAGAACATAAAGGACCTCTTTAAGGAGAACTACAAACCACTGCTCAACAAAATAAGAGAGGACACAAACAGATGGAGAAACATTCCATGTTCATGGTTAGGAAGAATCAATATTGTGAAAATGGCCATACTGCCCAAAGTAATTTATAGATTCAGCGCTATCCCCATCAAGCTACCAATGACCCTCTTCACAGAACTGGAAAAAAACCACCTTAAACCTCATATGAAACCAAAAGAGACCCCACATATCCAAGTGAATTCTTAGCAAAAAGAATAAAGCTGGAGGCATCATGCTGCCTGACTTCAAACTATACTACAAGGCTACAGTAATCAAAACAGCATGGTACTGGTACCAAAACAGAGATATAGACCAACGGAACAGAAGAGAGGCCTTGGAGGAAACTCCACACATCTACAACCATCTGATCTTTGACAAACCTCACAAAAACAAGCAATGGGGAAAGGATTCCCTGTTTAATAAATGGTGTTGGGAAAACTGGCTAGCCATGTGCAGAAAGCAGAAACTGGACCCCTTCCTGACACCTCACACTAAAATTAACTCCAAATGGATTGAAGACTTAAAAATAAGACCTAACACCATAGAAACTCTAGAAGAAAATCTAGGCAAAACTATTCAGGTCATAGGCATAGGCAAGGACTTCATGACCAAAACACCAAAAGCATTGGCAACAAAAGCCAAAATAGACAAATGGGATCTAATTAAACTCCAGAGTTTCTGCACAGCAAAAGAAACAATCATGAGAGTGAACTGGCAACCAACAGAATGGGAACAAATTTTTGCAATCTAGCCATCTGACAAAGGGCTAATATCTCTTTTTCTACAAAGAACTAAAATAAATTTATGAGAAAAAAAAAAAACCCATTCAAAGGTGGGCAAAGGATATCAACAGACACTTTTCAAAAGAAGACATATATGAGGCCAACAAACATATGAAAAAATGATCATCATCACTGGTCATTAGAGAAATGCAAATCAAAACCACATTGAGATACCATCTCACGCCAGTTGGAATGGTGATCATTAAAAAATCTGGAGACAACAGATGCTGGAGAGGATGTGGAGAAATAGGAACGCTTTTACACTGTTGGTGGGAGTGTAAATTAGTTCAACCATTGTGGAAAACCGTGTGGCTATTCCTCAAGGACCTAGAAATAGAAATTCCATTTGACCCAGCAACCCCATTACTGGGTATATATCCAAAGGATTATAAATCATTCTATTATAAAGACACAAGCACACGTATGTTCATTATGGCACTGTTTACAATAGCAAAGACCTAGAACCAACCCAAATGCCCATCGATGATAGACTGGACAGGGAAAACGTGGCAAATATACACCATGGTATACTATGCAGCCATAAAAACCGATGAATTCGTGTCCTTTGTAGGGACATGGATGAACCTGGAAACCATCATTCTCAGCAAACTGACGCAAGAGCAGAAAATCAAACACCACATGTTCTCACTCATAGGTGGGTGTTGAACAATGAGAATACATGGACACAGGGAGGGGAGCATCACACGCTATGGTCTGTTGAGGGGGGCTAGAGGAGGGACAGTGGGGGGTAGGGAGTTGGGGATGGATAACATGGGGAGAAATGCCAGATATAGGTGATGGGGATGGAGGCAGCTAACCACATTGCCATGTATGTACCTATGCAACAATCCTACATGTTCTTCACATGTACCCCAGAACCTAAAGTGCTATTATATATATATACATACACATATATATATGTATGTATATATATATATACATACATATATATATATACACACACACACACACACACACACACACACACACATATATAGAGAGAGAGAGGGAGAGGGAGAGGGAGAGGATGAGGGTCACAAAGCCACCCCCCATCCAAAAAAAAAAAAAAGAATTTGCTCACCTCTGGATCTCTCATTTCTGATAGAAAATAGAGATAATAAGAATGCCTACCTCAAGAGATATCTGCAAAATGGTTAACTGGGCAGCAAAATGGCACATCCAGTATAGTGCCTGGAACCAACAATAATAGCCTCCTTCCCACTTTGGGGCAGCATGGAGTACATGCCTCTCTGCTATGTGAAAGCTCATTTGACATCTCTATTTAGAGGGAGGGAGAGAACCAAGCCAAGCTGCAAGCAGGTCTCTTCCTTGTCCAGTCGTGATCCTGAGCCTGCTGTCCTGAATCAACTGTCTCCTTCCCAGCTCATTTGATGGAACGTTTCAATTTTAAATTGTCAGTCATCAGCACATTTAAATGTCCTAGGACTAGAGAAACATCGGAAGGAATTATTGACAGCGTTATTGATTTAATCAGATAATTTTGCACAAATTATGGTCTATAAAATTCTGGGTGCTCTGTAATCTTCCATGAGACAGAGTTTCAGTGTAGGCTAAAGTGGAAGCTACCATCATCCCTCAAGGTAGGATCTAGAAGAGCAAAGAGGGATCAGTGTGAAATAAGATAAATGCAGGAAGCATAGGGGAGGCATTTGCTGAGAGAATAAGGAATAGTTTCTAAGTAAGCTGGACTGTGAGTGTGTAAGGAAATGAGAAGGTGAGAAAGGGAGTTTGGGGGCAGGTAGGGACATCCTTGAATAGTATTTGAGGCATCGGGACTTTGTAGGCAATCGGGAACCATTAAAGGTTTTCAAGCCAGGAAATGGCATGGTCAGAATTTTGCTTTAAGAAGATAACTGACAAGAAATTGAGAATGGATTGCTTTGGTAGGGGGCAGAATGATTGGAGACAGGGGAATACTTAGGGAGCCTACTGCAATTGTCTGAACAAGAGGTGATAAAGGTTGCACTTTGGCAATGGAAAAGAGAGAACAAATAGAAGGCATGTTGCAGTGCAAAATCTACAGAACTTTCTGACTGCCTAGGGAAAGGAAAGGACAGAGGGAGAAGGATGACTCAGGATTTGAGCCTGAGAAAAGTGCCTGAGTTATCTAATTTAACATTCAGAATGCAGAGCCTATCTATCAACACCTGGCTTTACTCATTTATTCTTAATGCATGCATGCGCGTGCATGCGCGTGTGTGTGTCTGTGTGTGTATGTAGCTCTATGTAATATGGAATGCTATACATCAATAACTGAATATCTCTCTCTCACACAGCCTCTCTCTCTCTCCCTCTCTCTCTCTCTCTCTTCTACTTCAATCTTCATTCACTTTTAATGTATGTAATTATTGGCATTATGAAATGAACGTGTGAGGCTTTCTAACTTCATCTGAGAAATTGCAGTTTTTTTATTGGCAGTGTAGAGATAATGTTTTAGGATTTTGAAAATATTTAGGTTAGTCCTATTGATAATAGCAGCTTCCATTGACCGAGTGCTTATGTGCAATGCTTTACACACATTGCCTCACTTCTCACGTCTCACATCTGTGAGGCAGACACCGTTAAGGCCCCTCCCCCCCTCCACCGTGTTCCCAATTCCCTCCTCCCTTGCTAACCACCATAAAGACTAACCTCCCTTACAACAAGGGTGGCCATGGAACCCAGGTCTGGACAATGAGAATATAAATGACATCAGTCTCGAGAGTTCTAGGTAGGTCATTGGTTTCCTCTTATGCTATAAGAGGAGACATAAGAGGAGACAGCTGGTACTTACTCTGTTCCTTCTTCCTGGCTTGAACATGGTGGATGTGATGCTTACAGTTCTGACAGCCATTGGCAACCACCGATAACAAACAGAGATAAAAAGCCAATGAGTAGGAGAAAGAAAGAGGGTGTGATCTGTGATCTCAGTGGCAATGTTGAGCGACTGAACCAGGCTTGAAACCCCTATGCCCATGTTTCTTGATAAGTTTCAAGCCACCATTAGTTGTTTTTTTCTGTTACTGCAGAAAATGGACTCTGATGTGCAGTTATTTGCCCAGGGCCAAACCAGGAAATGGTGGAGCTGGAATGCAAACACAGGTGTCTTTCTGATTCCAAAGTGATGTTATTAGATATTTAAGACATAATTAGAAAGATATTTGGTCTTTGTTCCTGATTCCTGGTACAAGGCTCTTAAAGCCCTTGAAATTTCCTGAATAATATGGGTGATAGAATCACCTTTGTTCTAATGCAGTGATTCTTAGTGGGACCCTAGAAGGCTTGTCACCAAAAAGACCAAGCCTTAATTAGAAGCTTGGGACTTTCAAACCTCCCCCAGCCCAACCAATAGGGAGGGTAAAAGGGATGAAGATTGGATCAATCACCAACGGCCAATGATTTAATCAACTGAACCTACATAATGGCACCTCCATAAAAACCAAAATATGGGACTGGGGAGCTTCTGAGTTCGTGAACACACACACATGCTGGGAGAGGGGCACACTCCAACTTCATGGTGACAAAAGCTCCCATACTTGGGGCCCTTCCAGACCTCACCTTATGTACCTCTTCATCTGGCTGTTCATTTGTATTCTTTATTATAAACTGATAAATGTAACTAGAGTCCTTTCCTGAATTTTGTAAGGCATTCTAGCAAATGATCCAACATGAATTAGCAAATTTGGAAACTCCCAGTTTACACTTGGTTGTCAGGAGCATAGGGGGCCTGGGACTTGCGATTGGTATCCGAAGTGGGGCCATTCTTGTGGGACTGAGCCCTTTAACTTGTAGGATTTGATGCTAACTTCAGCTATATAGTGTCAGAATTGAATTGAATTGCTGGATACCGAGAACTGGTGTGGAAAATTTCCTACACATTTGATGTAAAAAATATCAGGGGAGAAGAATAGCCCTACTACCATACATTCTCCCTTCTGGTACCCACTCTGAACCACACAAAGGACTTTTTTGTTGTGTGTGATGGATTCATCTGCTGTGCTTTCCATGGCCTTTGTCTCTCACTTCTTCCTCCACAGTTTTGGATCTCTCCTGGATGTCAGGCACTGAAGCCCAGCCTTAAGAGATAGTGACATGATTACCATTCAGCCCTGCTCTCAAGTTGCTCACAGGACAGAGGAGGAGTTGGCAAAGTATGTTGGCCTGCTACCATTTTTGTATGACCCATAAGCTAAGAATGGTTTTCACATATTTAAGTGGTTGAAAGAAAATTCAAAGAAGAATATTTTATGGCCAGTAAAAACAATATGAAATTCAAGTTCCTGTGTCCATAAATACTATTATGAGGGAATACAGCCCCACTGATTTGTTTACATGTTGTCTACGGCAACTCTTGCACTACAACCATAGAACTGAGTAGTTGCAACAGAGATCATATGGCCTACAAAGCCTGTATTTGGTACCTGGCCCTTTAAGAAAAAGCATGCTGACCTGCCATCTAAGAGGGGTGGAATTTGTGGATTAGGCAATGAATAATTCATTCTAGGAAGGGAAAGAGAAAGGATGCAGTATAACTAAGGTACTTAGAAAATTTTTCCAAAAAGCAGGTGGATCCAAAGCTCTGAGTCTTATCTCTAGACATTTTTCCTTTAAAGATAGATTCTATACAAGAGGTGGAGGTGGGCATGGGAAGAGTGGTCTGGGATATTTATTAGGTGTAGTTACCTTTGCCTAATGAATATCTTTTGTTACTCATTCCTTAGAGGCAGAAATGCATGCATCAGTCAGTTCGAACAGCTCATGAATACTTATCTGAGTTGAATAATTTTACTTTAGAAAAAAACGACCTTTTAATTAAGGCCCTCAGAGCCTCCCATGAATTGGCTGTCACCTGAAATTACTGTGGGCTTGGATTTCCTGTGAGCATACAAGACACCTTGCTCAGATCCTGATTCCTGTAAAGCAAATACTTCTGTCCTCATGGTTCCCACAGACCTTGCACACATCCCTGGGTTGGTGGAAGATTTCTTTCCATGAACCCAACTCTTATAGAAATTAAGAGAACTGTTTAATTTTTTTCTTTCCAAAAGAAAGCAAGTACCGGGAAGTCTTCTTCCATAGTAACAATGCTTGTCATTTACCCACTGTCACATGATTTAGAAAGCACTTTTCTGGACATTTTTGTTCTGAGCCTTAAAATAACCATGACCTACATAATTTGATCATAATGAAAAATGGTTGAACTATGTAAAAAATCCAATTCTGATATACCAATGAAATAAACTTTTGAGATTGGTGAAACCCATACCTGTTTTGTCTTTATTTTACAGATGAGGAAAGTGAGACTTCACCAGAAAGGCATCCAATCAATGGCAACATCAAGGTGTGTGCTTTCCATTTACGATGATGATGATGGCCAAGGCTACCTTATCACTGGCCTAATTAGATATGGCTGAATTGTCACATTTAATGTGTGTGGGCTATATGTGGGATGCTTCTATAATTTGTTATCCAAACGGAAATTCCTTGGTTTATCAGGCATAAAGCCATCCTGTTCCCTGAGACCTATGGCCATGCTATATGCAGGTTAGGCAGATGCCATAGGCCATGTGATTCATACCTCATCAGGTATTTCCCTAAAATTTGCTTCTATTTCCTGACTTGTGTTCCCAGTCCTGTGGACCCAGCACTTTGGAATGTCAGCATTTGATGAATGCTGTCCCTGTAGTGATTCAGTTCTGGTTTCTCCCACTAATCTCTGGTTTTAGGCCAGATTCAGAGCCTGGGCAATAAAGAAATCAGGACGTAATAGGGAAATATGAATGTGTCATGTATTCCTGCCTTGACTCAACCTTTCTTTATCTCCAAGGCATTAAAATTCCTGTCTTTAGGTCAGAGAGAATGTTGTCAAACAGGAATGGGAGACAATTCTAGACAAACCAGTGTGGGATATCCAGGCATAAGAGGAAAGAGAATGAAATATCTTTTATTGACATTGTGTGTGCATTTTGTTGTGTTTTGTTTTTAGAAAGTAGTAACAGCAAATCAATGTTTATTGATTATCAGTGGTGTCCTCATCTCTGAGCTATGTGGGAGAATGAAGAAACATGATAGGGAAAGGAAGAGAAAATATAATTATTTCATTATAATGAAGAACTAACTAAGGAAAATAGATAGCTAAGAAAATTAAGAGAATACTACACTTATAAAGGCAACCATTAGAATGCAAATATTCTAATATTATTTCCTAAATATTAGACTACACATAAAAGCTATAGTGTCTTAGTTCAGGTTGCTATAACAGAATACTACAGACTGGGTGGTTTATAAACAGCAGTAATTTATATCTTACAGATCTGAAAGCCTGAAGTCTGAGATCAGAGTGCCAGCATGATCAGCCTCTGCTGAGGGCTGTCTTCAGGGGTGCAGACTGCAGACTTCTCATTGTATCCTCATGTGGTGGAAAGAGCAAGATAACTCTCTGGGTCTTTTTTAGAAGAATACTAATTTCATTCATGAGGTTTCCTCTCTCATGACCTAATTATCTTATAAAGTCCCCACCTCCTAATACTATCACATTGGGATACGGATTTCAACATATAAATGTTAGTAGGGGGTGGGGAAGAAGCACAGGCATTCAGTCTATAATAACTGTGTAATGGAAAGATTTAAAAAATGAAATTATTCAACAGGAACACAGTACAAATAATGTGGCAGGACAAAGACCAAATATATTTTATATTTATAGCCTCAATAACTAAAGCAAGGCAGTTGTGGTGAATGAATAGCATTGCCCATGAAACAAAACAGAAAATCCAGAAATAGGTCTAACTAGTATGGTAATTCAGAATATGATAAAGAAGATACCCCAAATTATAGGACAATTCAGTAAATGATGCTGGAATAATTGCATATCCATTTGGGAACACTTCAAAGGTGATAAACATTTAAATGCAAATATGAAGCCATAAAAGTATAGAGAGGAAATACAGCAGAATATTTCATGTTCATAGATAGAAAGACAGTATTTTTAAGATGTCAGTTCTTCCCAACTGGATCTATGAATTCAACGCAATTTCAATCAAAATCTCAGCAAGTTATTTTGTGGATAGGGACAAAGTGATTGTAAAGTGACTTTTTATATGGAAAGGCAAAGTCCCAGAATACTCAATGCAATATTAAGGAGAAGAAGAACATCAGATGACTGACGCCACCCAACTTAAAGATTTACTATAAAGCTACAGTGATTAAGTAATGTGGTGAAAGAACAGACAAATCGATCAATGGGACAGAATAGACAGCCCAGACACAGACCCACAAAAACATAGTCAATTGATCATTGAGGAAAGGTAATACAATGTTGGAAAGGCCTTGTGATACATATGAGCAAAGGCAATACAATGGAGAAAACAGTCATTTCAACAAATGGTTCTGGAACAACTGGACAAGCACATGTTGAAAAATGAATCTAGACAAAGACCTTACATCTTTCACACAAAAAAACCCTCAAAACTGATCAGAGACCTAAACATAAGGTACAATATTATAAAATTCCCGGAAGATAACAAGAGATAACCTTGGTTTTGGCAATGATTTTTTATATGCCATACCAAAGGCATGATACATGAAAGAAGAAACTGATAAGTGGGACCAATAAAAAGATTTTGGCCATGCAAAAATTATGATGAGGAGAATAAATAGATAAGCCAGACTGATATTAAACATTTGCAAAGATATATCAGATAAAAAGCTGTTATAATATATACTAAAACCTCTTAACCTCAACAATACGAACACAACAGAATTAAAAAATGGGCCGCATGTCTTAGGAAACACCCTTTCAAAGAAGATATAGATGGCAAATAAGCCTATAAAAAGATGTTTCATATCATATGTTATGAGGGTAATGAAAATTAAGAAAGAAATGAGATATCAAGATGTATTTATTAGAATGGCCAAAATCCAGATCACAGACAACACCAAATGTCAGTAAGTATGTGGAGGCATCATGCTACCCAACTTCAAACTATACTACAGGGCTACATAAGCAAAACAGCATTGTACTGGTACAAAATCACACACCAAGCCCAATGGAGCAGAATAGAGGGCCCAGAAATAAGATTGCATATCTACAAGCATCTGATCTTTGACAAAGCTGACAAAAACAAGCAATGGGGAAAGGACTCCCTTTTCAATAAATGGTGCTGGGATAAATGACTAGCCATATGCAGAAGACTGAAACTGGACCCGTTCCTTCACATCATACACAAAAATCAACCAAAGACTGATGAAAGACTTAAATGTAAAGCCCAAAACTATAGAAGTGCTGGAAGACAATCTAGGCAACACCATTCAAGACATAGAAACAGGCAAAGATTTTATGACAAAGATGCCAAAAGCAATTGCAACGGAAGCAAAAATTGACCAATGGGATCTAATTAAACTAAAGAGCTTCTGCACACCAAAATAAACTGTCAACAGAGTGAACAGGTAACCTACAGACTGAGAGAAAATTATTGCAAACTATGCATCTGACAAAGTTCTACTATTCAGCATCTATAAGAACTTAAACAAATTTACAAGAAAAAAACCAAATAACTCCATTAAAAAGTGGGCAAAAGACATAAACGGACACTTCTCAAAAGAAGACATACATGTGGCCAACACGCATATTAAAAAAAGCTCAACATCACTGATCATTAGAGAAATGCAAATGAGATACCATCTCACAACATTCAGAATGGCTATTAATAAGTCAAAAAATAACAGATGCTAGCAAGGTTCTAGAGAAAAAGGAAAGCTTATACACTGTTGGTGGGAGTGTAAATTAGTTCAACCATTGTGGATGATAGTATAGTAATTCCTCAAAGACCTAAAGACAGGAATATCATTCAACCCAGAAATCCTCTTCCTGGGTATGTACTCAAATCAATATACATCGTTCTATCACAAAGACATATGCAGGTGTATGTTTATGGCAGCACTGTTCACTACAGCAAAGATGTGAAATCAAGCTAAATGCCAATCAATGGTGGACTAGATAAGGAAAATGTAGTACATGTATACCATGGAATACTATGCAGCATAGAAAAGAACACGATAATGTCCTTCGTAGGAACATGAATGGAGCTGGAAGCCATTAATTATTCTTAGCAAACTAATGCAGAAACAGAAAACCGAATACTGCATGTTCTCACTTAAAAGTAGGAGCTAAATGATGAGAACACATGGACACATAAAAAGGAACAACAGACACTGGGCTATCAGATGGTGGAGAGTGGGAAGAGGAAGAGAATGAGGAAAAACAATTAATGGAGACTAGGCTTAATATGTGGATGATGAAATAATCTGCACAACAAACCCCCGTGATCCAAATTTACCTTTATAACAGACCTGCATATGTACCCCTGAACTTAAAAGTTAAAATGAAAAAGAACTTTTATTCATTGCTTGTGGAATTTCAAAATGATGCAGCCATTTTGGAAGATGATTTGGTGATTTCTTATAAAACTAAACATACTCTAACCATACAATCCAGCCATTGCACTCCTTGGTATTTACCAAAAGCAGTTGAAAACTTATGCTCACACCAAAGCCTGCACATGAATATTTATGGCATCATAAATGCCAAAATTTTGAAACAACCAAGATGTCCTTCAGTAGGTGAATGAATAAATAACCTGTAATACACCCAGGCAATAAAATATTAATCAATGCTAAAAAAAATTGGTATCTGTTTTTATAAAAGTGGGCCAAAACAAAAAATTGAAAAAGTAAATGAGCTATCAAACTATGAAAAAGCATGGAAGAGGCTTAGATGCATACCACCGAGTGAAAGAAACCAATGTGGAAAGCTTTTATACTGTATGACTCCGACTGTAGGACATTTCGAAAGGCAAAAGTATAAGGACAGTGGTTGTTAGATCACTAAAGAGATCAGTGTTTGCTGGAGGTGGGGGAAAGAGATGAATAGACAAAGCACAGAAGATTTTTAAGGCAATGAAAATAACCAGTATAACAGTATAGTGGTGGATATATGTTATAATACATTTGTACAAACCAATAGAATGTACAACACCAAGAATAAACTCTAATGTAAACTGTGGACTTTGAGTGATAATGATGTGTCAATACAGATTGATAAATTTTAACAAATGTACCACTCTCTTGGGGAATGCTGGTAATGGGGAGACTAAGCATGTGTGGGGGCAGACGGTATATGGGAAATCCTGTACCTTCTTCTCAATTTTGCTGTGAACCTAAAACCACTCTAAAAAATAAAGACAAAAAACAAAAACAAAAAAGAAACAAAAACTCACACAAATCCTTCATGAGGGAAAAATAAAGAAACAACAAACTTGGAAGAAGAATTTGCAACTCGTAATAAAGAAACAGCAGTAATTTTTTTGTTATTTAAAAAAATACCCTTCTTACAACTCAATAATAAAAAGACAAAAAAATGCAGTTAAAATGTGGACAAAGAATCTGAGTAGACATTTATTCAAAGAAGTCTTGGAAGTGGTCAATAAGCACATGAAAAGACGTTCAACATTTTTGGCTCTCAGGGAAACGCAAAGGAGGAGTGAGGTTGGGGGAAGAGGTAAAGAGTGGAGGTGGGTGAAGGGATGGAGAGGGGGGATGTTTTTAGGGGACTGAAGAGTAGTTAGGAGGTGATGGCTAAAGTATACACGATTCTTTTGGGGATGAAACTGTTCTAAATCAATTGCGGTTATGGTTGTAAAACTCTGAATATATTAAAAACCATCGAATGGTATATTTTAAATGGGTGAATTATATGGTTGTGAGTTGTATCTAAATAAAACTGCTGTTATATAAAAAATAAAACTGTTAAGTTACCAAATTTAAAATAAATAGTCTTATCCATGGTATCACTTAAAATCATCCTGGTGCTACTTAAACCATCCCACATATCACCAGTAATGTGAATTCCAAGTCTAAAAAACACTGGTGACTCAAGTAAAAGTAGCATGGGTTCCCAGAAAAATGGCCTAAACCTAATCTAATCATGGTGATGCAATCAGAGAAATCCAGAACATGGGGCATTCTATGAGACAATAGGCCTGGATTCTTCAGAAACATCAATGTCATCAATGACCACAACAAGGCAAGGCTACTGTTCTAGATTAAAAGAGATAAAATAGATGTGACAACTAAATTAAATGTATGATCTTTCAGTGGATCCTAGATAAAAGAAAAAAAGAAGCCATAAAGATATATCTGGGAAAACTGAGGATATTTGAATAGGGCTGAATGTTGTAAACTGCTTTGGTATGATAATGGTATTAGTGATATTTGGGGAGAATGCCCTTGTTCTTAGTAGGAATACACTTTAATATTAGAGAACAAAGTGTCATGGTGTCTGACACTTATTTTAAAGCAGTTTGGCCACACACACACACACACACACACACACACACGTGGGTGCTTGTTCTGTAGTTCTGACATTTTTCAAAATAGAAACTTGGAAAAAATTAAAAGAAGCTGAAGCACTAAAAATAAAATAACTGAAGCAATGAAGGCCTTTGGCTTGAATGATTTACATTATTGTCCCCATACTTAGTTTACTTCTCTTTGCATGAGCATTTCACATTTCATAACATAATTTTACTATTTTTTACTACTTTCCCCTAAAAATTATAAGTTGATCACCACTAATTCTTTCAAGTTTTCCTTGAAAAATCATTTCTTATTGTATAGAGTTGTATCTTGGGACCTGAATCATATGACCTTTTCCTTCCATCTTGTACCACTGGCTTTTTGGGAGATCTTCGTCAAGTTGCCTCCCTACGGGCTTTCTATCTCTCTTCTTAAAAAGGCAAAATATTGAAAGAGTGAAAAGGCAGGGGTAAAACGTTTATAATACAATACCCAGGATATATGAAGAATTCCTACAAATTAAACACAGGTAAGCAACGCAATACAAATAAGTGGGAAAGACTTGAAGAGGCTCTTCGTGAAAGAGGACATCCAAATGGCCAATAAACACATGACAAGGTGCTCAGCTTCATCGGTTATCAGAAAAGGGCAATTAAAATACAATGAGATACTATTCACACCCATCAATGTGGCTGAATATTTAAAAAAGACTTACAACATCAAGTGCTGGTAAGGACACAGAGCAGTAGAAATTTTCATCCACTTCTGGCTTAAGAATAAATGAGAAGAATCATTTTGGAAAATAATTTGCCCATATTTGATAAAGCTGAACATTCAGCACTCTAGGTATGATTCAGCATTCCTTTATCAGTTATATATTTTAAAAAATCTACATATATGTCCTTAAAGACATATACGGGGGTGCTAGAGCAGCTTATTTGTATTAGTCTCCAACTGAGAACAACCTGCATGTCCATTAACAGCAGAATAAATAATAAAGGTGTTTTCATACAATGGGACCCCTGATAAAAATAAATGAGCTACCGCTATGCAGAATGTTCAGTTACTTTACCTACTAAAATAGGTTGCAGTTCCATTACATAAGATAACCTACTTTAGTTTATATAACTAATGTAAGTTACATAAGGACTCATGTAAGGAAGCATCCTCAGAGTAAACTTAGTTTTGTTTAACAATTCTCCCCTTTGGTCAGATTCTCAATTCTGAGAGATTGTCCAAAACTTTGGGCATTGATGCCACTCTCTGTAACCATTGTAAAAGGATCCTTTTGGTTTCCATACAGAATTCACAAGTCAGACAACAAATCAATTAAATATTTATTTATGTTCTTGCTGGGTTAGTTGAAGTAAAATCACTCAGTGCTTGATGGATGGTTGTATCCAAACGCTTAAGTCTTTACAGAATACAGCACACCAGGGGGACTATTATGACAATCAGGAGGATAATACCGAAGGACTGAAGTGTACACCTTAAGAGGAGTCCCTACAAACGGAACTGACCTAAATCAAACAAGTCAAAGTTCAGACCAATATAGTAGTTCAATATTATTTGAGTTCAATTGGCTGTAGTCCAGTTGTATGATGGCAATCGGGGTCCATAGTTCTCTGTAGAATGGTCTGATTCAATGAGGTATCTACTTCTGTTTCTAGCCTCCAATACAAATCACAGTAAACTGGAGACCTACTAGAAGAACATCAAGATTTGAATACCTTGGAAAAGTCAGATTTGCTGTCCAACACTTAGGATGTCGGCAAACCAATTGTTAGTTGCTCCTATAAATACATCATGCATTTCTTTTCCTTGATAAATTCCCTTAATGTATTTGATAGCAGTGTCTAAAGAAACAGCAGTATCAGCCACCTTTATAGTTCAGGTTTCTGTAGTGGCAAAATCAGCTGAGAGGTAGGTACAACATTCAATTTTGTTCTGTATCATATACAAGCCCCCAACTTGAGGAAAAAGGAGATATAAATCATGATGTCTCCTTAAGTAATTTTGTTGAACCTAGATGTTATTATCCACCTTTTGGAAAGTGACTTCTACCCATCTGAACCCTTAGGAAGTCTGGTTGTCCACAAAGTCAAAGATTATTTTATCAATTTATGTATTAGCTTCAAATTTCATATTACTGGTACCCCACTACCACCGAGAGTGAGTTCCCAGGAATCCCACCAGAATCTTTTGTCAGTGATAACTAACATCTTCATAAACTCAACTGTCACTTTGGTTTTTTTGCTAGAACATAAGCCTTAACAAACACCATCAATCTATCTACAAATTATGTTCCATGGATTTTTTTGGTTAAAAAAAGGGGGGGGCAGGGGGAAGAGATTTGAACAACAGGAAATAGGGGGAAAAGGAAAAAGATATGAGTTTTATAACGACAGAGAAGTCTTGATCCATTATCTTGGAAACGCTGTCCATATCTAAGATGCTGTCTGCCTCTGGGTAAAAACCTTCTTTGGTCAGCTTTACCGTAATGTCTTTAAGAAGTATGCAGTTCCCAGGGTCTGGAGTTACCTTTTTGAGTTGAGAGATGTGGATCTAAGACTTAAGGCCCTGAAGTTTGGCTGCAGAGAAGAATTTGGCATGGTCTCTTCCAACAGAGTTCAAGGGGAGTCATTCTCTGATGATTCCAAAATATCCAGTGAAAAGCCTCCTTTATCTGGTGAAAATATACTTTGGCATAATGCATTAAAGCCTTGCAGCATGTAATAATATCTGTTTAGGAGAGCAGGAGATACATAAGGTTTTGTTGTTAGGAACATAGGCCTTCTGGTGGCTGTTTCATAAGGGATCAACTTATGTGTTTCCACTGGGGCTGGATCTGGTTGCCATTAAGGCCAATAGTAATAACTTTAGCTAAGGCAATCTAATCGATTTGGTTAACTTTGCCAATTTCAGTTTTTAAGTTCCCATTTGTTCTTTCAACCTTCCCAGAAGACTGAAGATGATAGGGACAGTGATAGTGCCATTATGTTAACAACAACTGATTTAATTGCCTTATAGCTCTTCCAGTAAAATGGTTCCATTTATTGCTATAGATTTCTCTGGAAATGTCCCATAAAGGAAACACATTTTTGAATAACCTTTTACTTATGGTTGTATTATTGGCTTTCCTGCATGGAAAGCTTCTGTTGAACCAGAGAACACAGACAATTACAAAAACATATTCAATCCCATTGAAGGTGGCACTTGAATAAAATACCTCTGTAAATGTACAAATGGCTCATCAGGTAGCAGAAATGTACCATTTGAACCTTTGATTGTCTTCTCAAGATTAGGATTTGACAAACCAAACACTGGTTATAAACCAGTTTAGCTACTTTAGAAAAGTCGCCATATCAATATTTTTCCATCTTTTATCTCATTTTGTCTAGTCCATGGTGAGTTACAGAGTGCAGAACTTTTATTTTTATTTTATTTATTTATTTATTTATTTATTTATTTTTGATGCAGAAAGGTGATTTTATTTAGGTAGAGAAAAGAGAAAAAAAAAAAGGAGGAGAAGAGAGAAAACCTTCCATGAGAAGTGTGGAAGGGGATTCCAGAGGGGAAACCCAAGAGGGGAAAGGGAGGTGCAGAACTTTTAAAAATGGAAACTTTAAGAACTCACAAAGAACTAGGCAGCCAACCAGATAGCTGTCTAGGATCTTCATGAGTTTAAGTCTAGTTTTACATACTCTTAAATCCAATTTTGTTTCTCCATCTCAGTTGCATAGCACTATTTATTAAATAGCTTATTATAGGTAATTTGAGGATCAATCATGTAGAGTCCACTTAAATGGACTATCTTAACAGTGTCAGTACTGGCCGACTTAGCCTGAAAAGCTGCCAAAGCATTTCCCTTGTATTTAACGACTTCTGGTTCTGCTTGATGCTGGGATAGCAGTTTCATGAACCAGTTTCTTCATGAGAGTTCTGGGAATCCTTACCCAGGCCAATAGTATGATCTTAAAGTTATCAGAAACCTGCTTGTCAGAGTCCTTTCTATAAATATTCTTAAAGATGAAACACTTTAGGCTTATAGTTGCTGAGGAAAGCACCAGAGTAAACAATTAACTGTGAATAATAAGACTAAAGTGGCCATGGTTAAAAATCCAAAGAGCATTCATTACAATGATGACACAACTGACAAAGATACAATTATTTCTGTTGCATATAATACTTTAAGATAACTAGAATTTTGGCTGATAGCAATATGCCAGGACTGTTAGATTTCTATGAATTTTATATAATTTATAAAATGCATATTAATACATCCATACAAGCATGACTCAAAGGAGGTAAAACATCGTTTCTTATTTGACAATGCTTCCCATGTAATTTACCATATCAAATAAGCCTAATTAGCTTAATATATCTCTTTTATAAGAGAGAACAATTTTCTTTTGATCAGTTCCAAGGGCCCATTTGGAAAACCCCACAGCTCAAAAGGTCAAAAGGATTTAATTTAGAATTTGATTTTGGGAAGTATGTAAAAAACCAAAGTGTGTTAAAACACTTAATCAAAATAGAATCTCAGGTTATTGCGAGCAACAGTCACTCATTTAAGTAACGTGATAATGAAAAGACTTCAAGGCAAATACAGAAAGTTACATAGTTGTAGAATACGTTAGCTCTTTTCATAGTGAAAACTCATTTTCTTAAGTGATCAAAAACCTAATAAAGACAACATGAAGCACAGAAATTATCTTATTAAAACATAGAATCTTTATTTTCCAGGCCAGTTACCCTAAAAAGTAAAGAAAAACATTTCATAATTTCTTACTGAAAGCAGCGGCCAATACCCTAAGAAAACCTTGTTGTTTTAACAGAGAGGACTATATTCCAGTTTTGCCTCAGTATTTAAAATTGCTCAATTTTTAGAAAAACTTACAAATAACTTCCTTCTCATATTAGCTAGTTTGATTACGCATAAAATTTCTTTCACAAGATTCATCTTTCACAAACCTTCTCCAACTTTCTTGCCCATTCTGTTTTTGTCCGCTTCCCATTTGGAACAACCGGTCATTCTACTTTAGGACAAAACTACTCTTTTTCCTTAATAAAACAAAACTTCTTCATTCTTGTATATTTTCCTTACTAAAGGCATATTTTACTTTCTTCACATTATGGAGTTGTTTCCTTTGTCATTTCCATTTTTAATTACCATATATTGATTAGAGTTTTAGCTCTTTGTAGCCTTAATTCTAATGAAAACCCAAGAAGCAATTTTAAACTGTCATGTACTGACATTTTATGAATATATAGTTCCTAATTTCCAGAAACATGTGCTTCCTCAGAGAACAATTTTTTTTATGTTCACTAACAGATCCAAATATATTTAGCTTCTCTATACCACATAAAAACAATATGCTGAAGTATATGTACTTTAAACTTATGTATAGAAATTAATGTTTCAGTATTTTAACTTAGAAATGACTCAGATATTTCATAAATATCAACTATTTAATTTAACATAACTTTAAAATCTCAAATTACTGAGAGTTTTGAAACTATGACAAATTTATTTATAAACTTTTATCTCATTTACATTCACCTGATTTACTCACTCTTAACATTTGTGTTTGAATTGGCCACTAGGCAAAGATAGCCATTGAAGGAGTTCAGGAAATGCCATCTATGATGGTTTGAATGTGGTTTATCCCCATCAAAACTCATGTTAAAATTTTATCCCCAGGAGGGGCATAGGGGCTCATGCCTGTAATCCCAACATTTTGGGAGGCCAAGACAGGAGGATTGCTTGAAGCTGGGAGTTCAAGGACAGCCTAGGCAAAAAAGTGAGATCCCTTCTCTTAAAAAAAATTGATCCCAATGTAGCAGTAATGGGAAGTGGGGCCTAGTGTTTGGGCCATGGGAACAAATCTCTCATGCGTAGATGAATGCCCTCCCTCAGGGGTAAGTGAGTTGTCACTAATGTAGAAATGGATTGGTTTCCATGAGAGCAGGTTGTTATGAAGTAAGGATGCCCCTTGGGTTTTGCCTCTTTGCGTGTGTCCACCTCCTCTTTGACTCCTTCTGCCATGTTAAGGCAGCACATGGCCCTCACCAGAAGCCAAGCAGATGCTGGAACCATGCCTTTTACACTTTCATCTTGCAGAACTATGAGCTAAGTAAATCTTTTTTTCTTTATAAATTATCTAGCCTCAGATACTTTGTTATAGCAATACAGACTGGACTAAGATAGCAAATTGGTGCCAAGGAGTGGAGTGCTGTTATACAGACACCTGAAATGCAGAAGCAGCTTTGGAGCTAGGTAATGGGCACAGGTTGGAAGCGTTTGGAGGGGCAGGATAGAAACAGATTGTATTGCAGTGAATAGAGCATTAAGGACAAGTCTGGTGAGGGCATGGAAGAACACAAAAAGAGGAGGAAAAGTTTAGAACTCTTTAGAGATTGGTTAACTGGTTGTGCAAAATACTGATAGGAGTATAGATAGTAAAGGCCATTTTGATAACAAGGCATTGGGAAATTGAATAACAAGGCATTGGGAAATGGAGAAAAAGCTATTCTTGTTACACTATGGCAAAGAATTGACTTCATTGTGTTTATGTTCCAGAGCTTTGTAGAAGGCCAAACTGAAGAGCAATGGAATAGCATATCTGGTGGAAGAAATTTCTAAGCAGCAAAGTGCTCAAGAAGAGATGTGGTTACTTTTAACAGCTTATGTTCAGTTATAGTAGCAAGGGAATGACCTTTGGAAGAGCTTATAATTAAATAGGAAGCAGAAAAATTTCGAATATTTGTAGCCTGGCCATGTGGTAGAGAATGAAAGAGTATTTTCAGGAGTGGAATCCAAGGGCGTGGCTGAGTGACTTGTTGCTAAAGTGATTAGTATTGATAGAAGGAAGCCAGTTCCTCAATGTCAAGACCCTGGAAAAAGAGATCCTAAAGGCATTTCAGAAGTCTTTCAGGCTGCCTCTTCCATCACAAGCCCAGAGGTCTGAGAAGGCAGAATAATTTTGGGGCACAGGTCTGGGGCACTGCTGTCCTGCACTGCCTCCGGATTCTGCTCCCCAAATTCTGGCACAGTGCTCAGCATTATTCCGGCTGTGGCTCAAGCAACCCCATATGCAGCTTGTGTCACTGCTCTGGAAGATGCAAGGCATAAACCTTGGGGTGTCTATGTGTTGCTAAGTCTGCTGGTGCCCAGAATGCAAGAGCTGTGGAGGCTTGGCTGCTCCCACTCAGATTTGTGGAGGATATATTGGAAGGCCAGAGAGACCAGGCAGAAACCTGCTGTAGTGACAGAACCATCACAGAAAGCCCCAACTTGGGCAATGCCTAGTGGAACTACAGGGCTGGGGCCACCACTGGGACTCCAGAATTATAGAGCCACTGGCAACATGCAACTTCAGCCTAGAAAAGCTGCAGACATTTGACTCCAACCTTTGAGAGTGAGTAGGTATGTGGTCTGCAAAGCCATGAGGGTGAGCTGACTTAGGCCTTGGGAGCTTACCTCTTGCACCAATGTACTCAAGATGGAGTTCAAGAAAACATGGATTTAAAAAAGATTATTCTGGGCTGGGTGCGGTGGCTCACACCTATAACCCCAACACTTTGGGAGGCCAAGGTGGATTGATCACCTGGGGTCAGGAGTTCAAGACCAGCCTGACCAACATGGTGAAACCCCGTCTCTACTAAAAATACAAAAATTAGCTGGGCATGGTGGTGTGCACCTGTAATCCCAGCTACTCAGGAGGCTGAGGCAGGAGAATCACTTGAATCCGGGAGGCAGAGGTTGCAGTGAGCTGAGATCGCGCCACTGAACCCCAGCCTGGGCGACAGAGTAAGACTCCATCTCAAAAAAAAAAAAAGGAGGTGATTATGGAGCTTTAAGATTTAATGTCTGCCCTGCTAGATTTCAGAACTGCTTGGGGCCTGTTACTTCTCTCTTCTTTTGGCCAATCTCTCCCTTTTGCAATGGAAATGTGTACCCAATGTCATTCCACCATTATATGTTGGAAGTAAATAACTTGTTTTTGATTATATGGATTCCTCATTCGAAAGAACTTGCCTTGAGTCTCAGATGAGACCTTGGACTTTCAAGTTGATGTTGAAATGAATTAAGACTTTTGGGACAATTGGAATGAAGTGATTGTATTTGGTATGTGAGAAGGACACAAGTTTAGGGGAGACAGGGGTGGAATGCTATGGTTTATCCCTGGCAAAATTATATTGAAATTGGATCCCTAATGTGGCAGTGTTGGGAGATGGGGCCTAGTGGAAGGTGTTTGGGTCATGGGGCAGATCCCTCATGAATAGATTAATGCCTTCCTGCGGGGGTCAGTGAATTCTTGCTCTCATAGAGACAGACTAGTTTCTGTTCTGCAGTCTCTGTTTCTGTGAGAGCACATTGTTATAAAGCAAGGACTCCCCTTGGGCTCTACCTTTTCACATGTGTCAGCTTTCCCTTTGACCTTTTCTGCCATGTTTTGGCCACGCACATGGCCCTCATTAGAAGCTGAACAGATGTTGGTGCCATGCTTCTTGTACTTCCATCCTGCACAGCTATAAGAGGCAAATAAACCTCTTTTCTTTACAAATTACTCAGTCTGAGATATTCTGTTATAGCAACATAAAATGGACTCAGGATCCCAAAATGAGTTGCTTTGCTGTATTGATTACCAACAGGTAAGAAGGTTGAGGCTTTCTGAATTCATTTTATCTGCCTAGGGATAGATTCTCCCAGAGGAACTTAATTGTTATCAGTCCTCCCCACAGGGAGTCTCAGCAACCAAGGAAGGTTAACTTTTATCAGAGGAGAGGAGACTTCATCCTATCCAGACAGACCTTGCCAAAAACCATCATCTCTTCCTCCGAGACCCCTTTCATCCTTCCCAAAAGTCACTTATTGTGAGCATACCTCTCTTCTTTAACTTGTGAAGGAAAAATAAATCTTGTGACCCCAAACTCATTAAGCCAAAGGGAAAAGTTAAGTTGGGAACCAGGTAATGCAAACCTGTCTCCTCCTTTAGATTCCTAAATAAGATGGCTACAAGATGAAAAGCTACATGCCTTCCCCATATTTTGCCCACAAAGAATTTCCTAGTGAGCTCCAAGATCCTTACTCTAAGATGTTTCTGTTAAATTTCACCATGAATTGATAGCTTGTCTTCACAGGTGCAATCACCTCCCTGCCCACCAGATACAAATGCATATCTGATTCTTTCCCTGCCCCATTTTGTCTATGCTAGCTTAGGTAAAAATGCATTTTTCCTCTGCCTTCTTTGTCTATGTCATCTTATGGAAAAACATGAAGATTCATTGAGCCAGACAAAGGCATGAATGACTGTTTTACCCTGCCCACCTCTTATGTCAAAATTGGGCACGTCTCAATATCTCGCCCTTTCCCCTTTAAATGTGGAGCCCTCAAAATCATCTTCGGAGAAAGGAATCGACCTGTCTCCAGGGTGCACGTCCTTACCTTTGGCAAATAAACCTCCTAAAATGATTGAGAGTTGTTGCATCATTTTTCTTGATTGACAATCTCCTGATCGTTTCACCCATTCCAGTGAGGAGGCTGAGACAAAGAACCTGTGCCCTTTTCTGAACAGACCTTCCTGGTTACCGCCCCAAGCCATTGTTAGCTAGGTGGTTCATTGTTATCTCTACTTTTTGGCTTTTTCACTTTCTCCAAACTTGGATAAATGGATCAAGCTGATTTGGGGCCTTATGTTAGGAGACCAGCAGGGACCCCCTATGGTCAATCCAACCTTCAATAGTATTGTATTAAAACCTTTCTTTTAACCCCACAACTGTCCATTTTATTCATCTTGTTTGTAATAACCATCTACATTTTTTCTATCCACAATTTGTGTTTCCTAATGGATGGCTTTTAGGTAAAACAAGGTAGGAGGTTTACATCTCAAAAGCATAACACTTAGATTTCAGGCCTAAATATTATTATTTGCCTAAGCCAAGAAAAAAGCATATAGGTTAAGGCCCGGTTAAGATAAGATGGCCAGAAAAAGCATCTTAAACATAGGTGAGACTTCTTATGTAAATTTAAGACAATGCCTTCTCCGCTGTGACAGTCCTCCCTCTCTTCCCCGTGCAGAGAGGGAGACACTCTTTCAAATGACAATTTTCTGTATAGATGTAAAACTTTCTTACAAAAAGGTCTCAAAATAACCAGCTGAAAATAGTCCTTATGCCAGAAAGGCATATTTTGTAGACTCATTTGACTCAATCGGCAGTTTCCCAGCTCAGCCTGTGTCTTTTAACTAGAATACTAAGTGAGTGTTTCCCCCTGAAGACTAGGCCAAGCATTTTGCATGGCTGGACTCAGCACAGATACTTCTTATCTTGCCGTAGAGTCAGAGACTGCTTCTTTCTTTTCTGTCTGTTTTTAAGATTCAATGATAGACCAATTGTTTGTTGTTGTTGTTGTTGTTTTGTTTTTTTTTTTTCCAAGAAAGAGTTCTGAAGCAAGAGATCATGACAGCAAAAAGAAGTGAACAGTTGTTAGAGCCGTTCATCGGCAGGGGGTTAGAAGAGGAGCATTAGCTGACCAGTAGGTTCCCATGGGAGAAGCAGGATCAAGTAGAAAAATAAAGAGGACTAATTCTTACAAACGTTTTTCTAAAAATGGTCAAAGTGCCAATTAGACATGTTTGGACATGGAGATCTTTCAGACTTGATTTGAAATCCTAATGAAAAAATATTATCATTATTCTTTTTTCTAGGAGATTAGTAGATTATTGTCCTGGGAGTGAAGACTTTGGGGGCTTCCTCTGGTGGGGAAACAGTCCACCCTAAAGGGAGTGGGTCCATCAGATGGCTGGTGTAAAAATGGACAATGTATTTTCCAGTGGGCTGGCTGTTTATAATAAAGGCAGACATCTGAGGACACAGGACTCTCCAGTTTGGGACCCCTTGGTTTTGATTTAAAAAATATACAAAAAAGAGCCAAGTGCTGTGGCTTATGCCTGTAATCTCAGCACTTTCGGAGGCCTAGGTGGGTGGATCACTTGAGGTCAGGCGTTCAAGACCAGCCTGGCCAACATGGTGAAACTCCATCTCTACAAAAAATACAAAAATTAGGTAGGTGTGGTGGTGGCTGCCTATAATCCCAGCTACTACAGAGGCTGAGGCAGGAGAATTACTTGAACCTGGGAGGTGGAGGTTGGAGTGAGCTGAGATCGTACCACTGCACTCCAGTCTGGGTGACAGAGCAAGACTCTGTCTCAAAAAAAAAAAAAAAAAAAAAGAAAAAAAAATGTACCTTGCCTTTTGTGTATGTCTGTGTGTGTGTGTGTGTATACAAAAAAAAAAAGTCCTCTTGGTTCCTATAATTGTTGTAGCTGTAAAGATAGGCACCTGTTTGTCTTTTGTAAGGAGTCTTTCTAGAGATGTAATTTTTGATTCATTTAGTTTTTGGAAGTCTCTGTATACCAACAAAAAATACATCTCTTTGCTTTTGAGGCATTTTTGATTCCTTCTTTTCTAATGCATCTCACAAGTGAACAATTTTATACAGTGGGGTTAAAACTTCCCACTGTGACCACTGTAACTCTAAATTATCTTTGGGAAGGTTCGCCCATTTCTCTAGAAAAGCACGGGCTCTAGACCTATAGTTTTTATACATGAAATTGGCTGGAGTTCCAGATGGAAGCGTTCCAGATTCCTTGGATACAGATGACCTCATGATTCCCTGTCTTCTGGGAACCTTACCTACTGAACCCAGCCTAGTTTCTGTCTGACCTAGTCAGATACCTGTACTTGAGGCTTCCTTACAGAACCCAGACCTGTTTCTTTTGTGACTTCCTAACCCAGTCGAGATCAAAAACATTCAGACTTGGAGAGCTCAAGATACAAGTTCATGGAACTCAGAATCTGAGAGAGAACTTACCCATGATCCTAGTTGCTGTGAGAGGTCAAAGGGCACAATGGGCCCACATGGGTGCCTTTGCTTTCACTCAGGGATCCTGGGAGGAGTCACTGGAGTTCTACTCTGGACGCCACTCTGACATCAATCTGTTAAAAGAAAACTTTAGACAAACTAAGTGTAAATTAGACAGTCTTGTACATGGTGATCTTTCAGACTTGACTTGAAATCCCTAATGAAGAAATATTATTATTATTATTATTATTATTTTCCAGGAGATTAGTAGGTTATTGCCCCAGGAATGAAGCCTTTGGGGGCTTCCTCTGGCGGGAAACGGTCCAGCCCAAAGGGAGTGGACTAAAACTTAACAGTTGACTTTAATCGAGCAAAGAAAAATTTGCACACAAAATAATGATCAGGCAGCCCTCAAAACCAGAACAGATTCAGAGAATTCCAGCCTGCAATGGGGTCAGGCAGCATTTATGGAAAGAATAGGAAATTGAGGTACAGAGGCAATTCCATTGGTTACAGCTCAGCATTTGCCTTATTTGAACATGGTCTGATCAGCGGGGCTCCTGTGATTGACTGAAGCTTAGCTGCTGTGATTGGCTGAGACTCAGCTATTTGTTACAAAAGTATACTCCTAAGTTAGGCTTTCAGTGAGCTTACCTGCTAAGGTAGGTTGCAGTTCATTATATAAAGACTCAAGTACGGAGATATCCTCAGGCCAAACACAGTTTAATTTAACAGTTGGGTATGGAGCTTCTGAGGAGCTGATAATATCCTAATTATGACTCTGACTGCTGGTGATATGAATGTATTCACTTTGGAAAAATTCATCAAGTGCTTCTCCATATGACATGCTCTGTACTTTAACAAAAATTTATTAAAATGAAACAAAAAGAATAAAAGTTTAAACATTCCTTTCTCTCTGCTATCGGATCTCACAGGATTATTATGCAAATGAGTAACATCAGGAATGTGAAACATCAATATATTATATTATAATATGCCTTCAAATTGCTTAGCTGCATAATGATTTTGTGTGTATATATATGTAATGCATAATTAATAGCATTTATGGAACAGTTTGCTTCCATTTGCTTCTTTAATCCTCATACAAAAATGGCGTCGAGGGCAGGTCAGATATTGTCTTAAATTTACAGATGAGAAAATTTAAAATTAAATGCATGTAGTGAATTACATACCTCCAGCCGGTTGCTTATACTTTTTCTTCAAATTAAAACTAATTCTAGCTGGGTAACCTTGGGTAACCTCAAGAGGTTACCTGGAACATATCCAAGGTTACCCAGCTAGAATTAGTATTTAATTTGAGGAAAAAGTATAGGCAACTGGCTGGAGGTATGTAATTCATTGTCTGCATTTTTATCTTGCTTCACGTTTCAGAAATCCCAAGTAGAAGGAATGTAAGAGCTAAGATCTTGGGTGCAGTTTTCCTTCCCCATCTCGGCCAGATTGTACAATCTTTCTGTGTTACAGTTGATACCCACTAATAGACTCTGGCTGGAACACGACATTTATCTCCTTCTCATTTGTACCGCACAAATGAAGTTAAAATAATGGCACTTTGTTGGCACTGAGGAAAGCCAGTTCCAAAGTGTCCCACTTTTTCTCTGCTATTCAGCATTTAGGGCTGATGCAAAATAACAAATGCTCTGGCCCATTTTGAGAGCACAGCCTGGTGATGTAGTAAAGACAAGGACTTGTCCTTCCAGTAAGTGCTTAGTCATGGGGTCTCCCATTCTTCCCACGTGAACCCGCCAGGTTTCCTTGGGGAGGGTCCTGGAGTGACCATCAGTGAGAGTGAAACAAGAAGGGGAAGGCTGAGCTGGTGATCAGGTGATCCTCTCTTTGAGTCTTAGAAGTATGAAGCAGGAAAGGAGCCTGGACGAGAAGGGGGAAGACCTTCATTTCAGTTAAGACATCGTCACGTCACTCACTAACCATGAGAACCTGAGCAAGCCACAAAACCACATCATCATGGGGTAATGTGAAAAGAGCCCTAGATTTCAAACAAGACAAACGGGTTCAATTTGGACTTGGCATCTCAGCAGCTGTGTGACCTCGTTCCAATGCATTACCTTCTCTGGACCTCATTTTCCTTTTGTGTAAATGAAAGGGGCTCCTTGGATGTCCTTGAAGGAGTCACTTTTGCTAGCCATATTATGATCTTCAAGAATCCATATCCCCATCTATAAAGTGAGGAGGGTGATTCCTGAAGGTTCATCCTCCAGGGTTGCAGGGAGTCGCATGGGGATCAGGGAGCAGTGGGCACTTGGGAGTTTTCCTCAGTGCTAAATGTTTGGGGTTGGGAGTTGCTGCTTAGATTTTCAGCAGCATAATTATTAATCACTAACCCACTTTCTTTTCCGATCTCTTTCACAGGCTGTATTTTGTTGGAACCATTATCTTATATTAGCTGTTTTTTTTTTTTTTTTTTTTTTTTTGAGATGGAGCCTCGCTCTGTCTCCAGGCTGGAGTGCAGTGGGGCAATCTCAACTCTGTAGTCTCCACCTCCCTGGTTAGTTATTCTCCTGCCTTAGCATCCCAAGTAGCTGAGACTATAGGCTTGTGCTACATTAGCTAACTTTTAAAGGTCTGTTCATCCCTCAATGAAGAGGCAATTCGGATTAATCACGTGGACCTGGTGGAGCAGCATTCCACTGGTTACTGGAAGGAGGGAGAGGTCCTCTTGTGTTCTGCTTCTACTCACTGTCTCTCCTTTACTACCTTGTCATCTCTGGGCTAAGCAGTCTCAAGAGAGCACTGCACATATGCACACGTGTACACACACACACACACACACACACACACACACACACACACACACAATCTGTCTGGTTGTCTGGTGCATCCCTTCTGAGGCTTACTGGTTTGTCTGTGGAGACAAGAACCAAGTCACAGCTCTGTAGGGAGGAGCTGGGGCCAGGACTCCCCTGCAGAGACTGCTAGAGCATCCAGGGAGGTCAGGAGCAGGGGTGCTGGCTTCAGTGGTCTCCCTCTCTTGGGTTCATATGACTTCAGCCATATCCACATCCTTGTGGTCACTTTAGAAGTTGAGGATTTTATAGGTCTCTAAAACTTAAAAGAACCATTAGATAGTAGACGATCTAATCGTTCTTTTAAGTTCAGCAGGACTCTCCCGCTGAACTTAAAAGAACCAGTAGATTGTCTACTATCTAACCCTGTGTGTGTGTGAGTGTGTGTGAGTGTGTGTGTGTGAGAGTGTGTGTGTGTGTGTGTTTAAAGGAGGCACAGTACCACCCTCCCTGAGGCCAGCACATTAGGCAGAAAGGGTTCAAGAGCCCCAGAAGGGCAAACATTGCTGTTGGAGTGCCTAGACTCTGAGATCCCATGCTCCCATAGGGAGATTGTCCCCTTATAATCCTCAGAGGCTGTGCTGAGTGGAATACTATCTCCTAAAACTTCCTGTTCACCGGATCCTTAGCATGTGTCTTAATTTGAAAATAGGATCTTTGCACATGTAATTAGTTTAGTTAAGATGAGGTCATACTGGATAAGAAAGACCCTAATTCCAGGACCGCTGTCCTTATAAGAGAGGGAAATTTGGACAGAGTAACACAGACATGCAGGGAAGAAGGCCATATGAAGACAGAGGCTGAGATCGAGTGACACCACTACGAGCCAAGGAATGCCATGAAAACCACCAGAAACTCGAAAGAGGCAAAGAAGGATTCTTACCCAGACCTTTCAGAGGGAACAAGGCCCTGCTGTCACTTTGATTTCAGACTTCTGGTTTCCAGAACTGTGAGGGAATACAGTTCTGTTGTTTTAAGCCACGCAGGGCGTGCTGCTTTGTTATGGCAGCCTTAGGAAGCTAATATAGAGGACAAGCTTTGATTCTTCTTGAGACCATGCTTATAGCTTATGCTTTTCCCTGCCTGGGCTGAACTCTGTTATTCATTTCACCAGCAGCTCAGCTTCAGATGTAAATTTGCTTCCAAAAGTCCCCATTCCAGAAGAAAAATCACCCAACTGACTACAACTCAGCCAACACCATATCCATTTATAGCTCTTTGGACCTAAATGAGAAAGAGGGACTGTCTTATCTCTCCTCTGCTCCCCATTTTGTGTTCATCTTTGCAGGTCTGGTCCCCATGAATGCCTGGCTTCTCTTGGCAATGAGCCCACCAAGAGATCTTCTTGCCTACGGAGTGGGCCCTGCTGGGATCTTTGTAATGTCTTGTTGCTCCTCCCTTTCCACAAATATTTGCTGACTACCTGTTGTGTGCCAAGCATTGTACGGTAAGCAAATAGACTCAGTCCCTGTCCTTGCGAAGCTTATGTTTTGGTGGAGATTTGATATTGGAAAGCTCTTCCTCTATTGGCCCTGTGACCTGCCACCCATGCAATCCAAGGCTGTTCTTGATCTAAGTTGGTGGAGATTGTAGTAGTAAGTCCTACACCACTCCCTTTGAGGCTGGACACGTCCTGCTCGCACGTCTAGAGCGATGTAGGCATCAGGAAAGGATACAACTGTTGAAATGGCATCTTCCTGGCCTCTGATGAAACTGGGTTGCTGTAAATTGTCCCCAGATCCATTTTACAAGGCAATTGGTGTTTTAAAACACTGTAACCATGAGACAATTGGTAATTTCCATGCTTTATTTATCTCCAAATCAAATTAAGCATTGGGCCTGTGAACTGGAGGGAATGATTGTTTTTATTATCTGGGACACACATTGTCATAATTTTGAGGTGTATTATCACACATATATTTGACATAGTGCAATATACATCATGTAAATTATACAATCTGCTCTACTAATTAAAATGTTTGCAATGTACTATATATTTTATTATATCAGAAATAAAATCTTCAGCAAGCTTGCCAAATTCGTTGGACAATCTGATGACATTTTACAGACATTGAGAGCTGGCGGGAACTCTAGTATTTATTTAGCTTTCCCGTTGTTATGACAGAGGAAACTGCAACAGAAAGAGCCAAACTAACCTGTTAAACAAATCATTAGAGAGAGGTCAGAGAATCGAACCTCATCTCTTGGCATCTTTCTAGCAACCTGTTGAGATAGATTCCCATTTTTGTGGATATCGAGGGATACTGAAGCTCTTGAGAAGTGAAAGCTTTTGATGTCTGGCTAAGGTCACATGGCTGGTGGCTCCATATATGTGACGTGTACTGTGCTTGTAGAGTGTGTTATGCATCTCGATGATTGGATAGAGATAGAGACTATTTAATGTGTGTGTGTGTGTGTGTGTGTGTGTGTTTACTTTAAAATCCTATGGTGGGGGTTGGGCTTCTGTTGATGAATAGTGGCATAATAACCCTTAATGGAGAGGGGACCAAGGCTGGCTCTGGCAGGGGAGAGGGTCTTCTCCCCACTGCATGGGAGGGGGGTCAAGATGGGTCTTTATTTGCTCTCAACAGGATGGGCCTGGGACAAAGCAAAATTATGTATTTCCTGTGCTCAAGGAAGTCCTCATGGTTAGTGGGGTCTCTTAACAGAAGCCTTTCGGGGACTGAAACCAAATAACAAACTGGCTTAAGGAAGCCATGCTTATGAAGAGATCCTAGAGCATCAGCCCAGCCTATCACATGCTTCTGGTGCAGATGCCAGTGCCAGGACTTTATCTCAAGACCTCTGTTCCAGAGACACAAGATGTTTGTCCTCCTGACCTCTGGTTTGCCTCCTCAAGCCTCTGATCCAGGCTGCTGATCATAGAGTGTTGCCAGAACAGCCACTGGAAGGGCCTGAAGTGGTACTGGAATGTTGTTGATAGTGTCTTGGGGCTCAGCTCTTCTTAAAGGCTGAGTGAAACCCATAGACAGTTCTGGCAAAGTCTGGCACCTACCATAGGTGAGGCGTCAGAGAGGGTTATGTCTGGAGAGAGAAAGAACTAAAGCTAATTTACTCATTTATTCCATTAATTGATTCATTCATTCAAAAAATATTTACTGAGCATTTGCCATATACCATTTCCATTTCAGGGTGCTGCTAGATAGTGCAGTGAACAGACAAGCTTCCTGCCCTTGTGAAGCTCCCATTTCAGAAGAGAGACAGGTAATACACAGGCAGACATCTCCATGTAGAATGTATTGTCACAGAGTGATGAGCCTTATGTGGAAAAGCAAAGAACAGGAAAAGCATAGAGGGTAATGAGATACATAATTGTAGGTAGGGTGCTCAGACACCTCTGAAGCGGGCACAATTGAGCGGAGAACAGAACACAGTGAGAAAGCAAACCCCTGGTCTATTTGGAGGAACGGCATTCTAGACAGAAGGAACTTAAGGTGCAAAGACCTTAAGAGGGAAGCATGATTTCAGCGCCCAAGGAAAATCACAGAGGTGGGTGTGGCTGGAAAGGAGCAGGGAGAGAGGGCAAGGGGTTAGGACATCTCAACTCCATTGACAGACCCTTAATACCTACCTGTGAACTTGGGCACATCACTTACCCTTTAAAACACTCTTAAAATGGAGTTATCTTCTTTTCGTTGTGTTCCTTATGTTTACCTGGCAGGATGGTAGTTAGTGTCAAAGGAGATCATGTAGGCAAAAACACCTGTAAACTGTTAAGAAGCAAGCATAATTAGCTGGGCATGGCGGCCCAGCATGTAGTCCCAGCTACAGCTACTCGGGAGGCTGAGGTAGGAGAATTGCTTAAACCCAGGAGGCGGAGGTTGCAGTGAGCCAAAGTAGCGCCATTGCACTCCAGCCTGGCGCCTAGCTACTGAACAAGACTCTGTCTCCAAAAAAAAAAAAAAAAAAAAGAGGAAGCACATAAAAAGAACTATATTCTTATTTTTATTTTATCATTATCCTGGGTATTCAGAAATAACATATCACACATTAACTGGTGGTGAAAACACTTACAAGATACAATCTTGGTGAACTGCAGGAACCGGTTAGAGTCTTTAAAGGGTGTGGAGATAAGAGAAATTGCATTCATGTGGGCTTGGTGTTTTTTTCTTTAAGTTCTAGAGGATTCAGCCCCAGCTCCCGTATACTTCTGTATCTCTAGGGATCTGAGACCAGCGGTATTCAGAATCATGGTCTGTACGCCCATGCTTTCCATCTCAAAGCCAAAATTTCTTTACAATCCCTGAGCTCTATTAAATGAGTCTGGAAAAGGATCTTGATTTTCTTGTAGCATTTCAGCCAACTTTGTAAAGTAAAGAGACATTAGGTCATCCACTGTGTTAGACTATTATTTGTTCACAATTCTTCCTTTTCTCTGTGCCCTAGCCGTGGATTATCAGTAGCTCTAGCATACCTCCCTGCACCATTGATTTGAGGCTTGGTCATATGGTTTGCTTTGGCCAATGGGTTGTGGGCAGAAGTGACATGGTACAAATTCCAAGCTGAGACCTTAAGTGAGTTTCTTCCAGCTCCCTTGTAGTTTTTGCTCTGCATTATAAGAACATGCCCTGCCCTGAGGGAAGACACAGAGTAGAGATCTGAAACATCCCAAAGCATGGGTCTAGTCTAGTTTACAGAGCTCTGCTAAGCCTACAGTTGACTCATGAGTATGAAATGAATGCTTAGTATTGTAAATCATTAGGATTTTGGGATTATTTGTTACACAGCATTATTACAGTAAAACTTGACTCTTCCACCTTCTGAAATGACAGAAAAATTTTTTTAAGCCACATCAGTCTGTTCTCCAGCCTGTTTGATTTCCCAGAGCTACTCTGAGCTATCTGGGTAGGTGCTCATCCTGCTCTTTGCTCTCTTCTGTGGCTTTCCCTCATTTGTCATTATTAATGACTATTCATTAGGTAGAACGGGATTAAAGAACAGCCTCAGTATGCGTGACGGATCACACCTATAATTCCAGCATTTTGGGACACCAAGGTGTGTAGATCATTTGAGGTCAGGAGATCAAGATCAGCCTGGCCAACATGGTGAAACCCTATCCCTACTAAAAATACAAAAAACAAACTAGCCGAGCATGGTGGCACATGTCCATAATCCCAGCTACTTGGGAGCCGGAGGCAGGAGAATCGCTTGAACCCAGGAGACAGAGGGTGCAGTGAGCCGAGATCCCGCCACTGCACTCCAGCCTGGGCAACAGTGAGATGCTGTCACAAACCAAAGACAAACAAACAGAAGAATAGCTTCCATGCCTATCCCCACAATGCCTAAGCCCAAATCCAGCCTGTGTTGATACCAAAAAGAACATTTTTAAGTTAAGATGGCTTATAGAGCGCTTTGAGATGGAAGGCAAGAACTGCAGGTACATCAGTCTCTTAAGGCTTCAAATGAGAAACAGTGGTCCCATAGACAAAAGGCCACAGAAAATAATCTGTGACTGCAAAGTCACCTTTATGTTTGAAGACTGAATAAGGAAATAACTTTCTCCTTGTCAGGTGAATAAGGAAATAGCTTTCTCCTCATCAGCAACTGTTATCACTTAAGTTTAACAAATACATTCGGAATTTAAAGTCCTGTATCTCTAGCTACGCCTACATGATGGATAGATGAATGATCTTCAGTGGATCATCCAGGTTACTGAATTGGAAAGGATTCCTATAGAATAGGCAGAGATGTTCCTATAGAACATTGTAATGTAATGGGAAAACCCAAATGCATAAGAGACCCCTAGACCAGAGAGTCACCTTGGCACCTTCTGGCCTCAATTGTGTCTGAGTCATAAAGTCTGGACACCTAAGGGCTAGAAGAGGTTTAAAGATTGTCTGTCTGCTCCCTGTCCTAATGCTTGAAAATTCTAAAAGCATCTCTGAGAAGTGGGTGTCTATCTGCAGACACTTCTAGTGAGAGAAAACACTTCTTTCAAGGCTACATAGATAATTTTTTAATAACTCTGTGCTGTGGACTGAAGGTATCCCCCCCACTCCCACCAAATCCATATGTTAAAACCATAATCTCCAATGTGATAGTATTTGGAGATGGAGGCTTTGAAAGGTAATTGGGTTTATAAAAGATCATCAGGGTACAGCCCTCATGATGGGATTGGTGCCCTTATAAGAAGAGGCACCAGAATGCACTTGCATTCACGTTTGCTACCCCTGCCCCCTGCCCTGTCTCCTGTTTGACATCTGAGGATACAGCAAGATGGCCATGTGTAAGCCAAGAAGTAAGCCCTTACCACACACCAAATTTGCTGGTGCCTTGATCTTGAACTTCACAGCCTCCAGAATCATGAGAATATAAATGTCTGCTGTGTAAACCACCAGTTGGCAAGTTGTTGTAGCAGCCCAGTTAAGCAGTTTTCTCTGCTACCAAGTTTCTTTCTTTTTCTCTCTCTCTGTTTCTCTCTCTGTGTTTCTCTTTCTCTCTCTCTCTCTCTCTCTCTCTCTCTCTCTCTGTGTGTGTGTGTGTGTGTGTGTATCTTACTCTCTCCCAAATCTTTACCTATTTTAAAGGTTTAGAACAGGAAGGTTAAGCCTGTAAAGGATTAGACACTGTGATAAATTTTTGGGGACGTGTGGGCCATACAGTCTCTATATGAACTACTCAACTCTCATATTGTTACACACAAAAGCAGCTGTCAACAATATGCAAATGAATGGGTGTAGCTATGTTTTGATAAAACCTTATGGACACTGATGATTTTCACCTGTCACAAAATATTCTTCTGTTTTTTTCTAACTATTTAAAAATGTCAAAACCATTCTTAGCTTATGAGCTACACAAAAATGGTTTGAGGCTGATTTGCCCCACAGGCTATAGTTGCTGACCTGCAGCAAATCTTCTCTCTCTTTTTCTTTCTTTCTTTCTTTCTTTTTTTTTTTTTGAGACAGAGTCTCACTTTGTTGCCCAGGCTGGAGTGCAGTGGCGCAATTTCGGCTCACTGCAACCTCCACCCCCCAGGTTCAAGTGATTCTCCTGCCTCAGCCTCCAGCGTAGCTGGGATTACAGGCGCCTAATTTTTATATTTTTAGTACAGACAGGGTTTCAACACCTTGGCCAGACTGGTCTTGAACTCCTGACCTCTTGATCCACCTGCCTTGATTCAACATAGTCTTCTTTCAATTATAGTAATTTCTACACCATTCTGGACACTCATCAAACAAGTGTTGAGCGCCTATTATGGGTCAGGGAGTATGGGCCAGCTGGTGATGATTACATGAATCAGATAGTGACATTGTTCCTGCTCCAAGGAATCTGGACAGAGGTGGAACTAATTTCAAGGGCATCTCTCACCTTCACAAATCCCCATAGCCCTTAAGGTTGGTGAGATGTCTACTTCCATTTAAACTTCGCTTGAGCCCATTAATTTTGCTCTTGTCTCATGCTCAATGCATAGTGCAATAGAAGACCAACTTTATCACATTTCTTTTGACTCTCTACTTACCTTTGGTCTTTATGGGTCTATTTTAAGTCCTGTGACTTTCTTTTCCTCTAAAGAAGAAGACAAAGAAGTAGACAATACTATCTTTTACTAAGTTAAGTGACCTAATCATGCAAGAGTTACAGGTTTCTGTTCATTTGCAACATAGCGTGCTTTTGAATCACTGCAAAAGCAATCGCATTCCAACCCATCAATACTCCTGGCAATGCAAACCTTCTCTTGGTTGCTTTCCCCATCTGTGCTGTGCTGGGACCATCTGAAATAGTTGGTTCTAAGGAGCTTATGTTGCCCATTTTGGGGAAACAAATGGGTTGGAACTCAGCACCACTGCTAGGGTAGGGGAGCCACTACTTTAGAGTATTAAATTGCAGTTTTAGTGGAAATTCAAGCTTTTGTGTGATGGTGAAGGAAAGTCAAATGGTAGCATTCACTCTGATTCATAAGCTCTAACCCTGTGGTCTGGAGGCTCTGGATTCAGGACATCAGTCTAGGATACAGTCTACCCTTCTAGGCTTCCTCCTGACTTGCCTTCCAGGAATCCCCTCCACAGTTTTGATACTCTCCTTTCAAGAGCATTAGAGAAATTTCCCTGGTCCAGACATGGAATTAGAGAATTTTGCTGGGAGAAAACCTCTATCCTGTGGGCTCTCTTTTCTTCCCAAAGTGTCCCCATCCCGGATGGGGCTGGCTGTCCTGAGATAAGTAGATCCCTGCTCTTTGTTAGTGGGGTTCCACCACATGGCTCAACTCTAAAAAGGGCAATAAGATTTTTAGGATTATTAAATTTAATAAAAATTTCCAGTATGAATTCATTAGCTCACTCATTCATTAATCCAGAGAACATTCTGGAGAATCTACTGTTTCCCAGGCTTCAAAAGGAACACACAGATGAAAAAGGCCTGGCCCTGGACTCTGGAGTCTTGGTTAGAGGGTGAGACAACGATTGAACTGGGATGTTATGAGTGTCCTAATAGAGGCATAAACAAGACTCCATAAGGCACCACCAATGGGGGATACCCTCCTGCCATGTGAAGGGCACCATTGCCTACTTGCCCAGAGGACTTCAGTCCCAGGCTAGGGGTGGTGAAAATCCAGCTAGCTCTCTCTTGTTATGGCCATACTTTGCAATCCTCACTGCAATGGTGATTATGTCTGTTTCCCAAGGTGGAAAGTCCCATGCAAGTCCCCACCACTATCAGGAATAGAACTTCCAACATTTGCCCTGCAGATTGCAAACGAGGCCAGGGATCTGGAGCACCAATAGTAACAACAACAGTAGCCATAATAATAGCTGATGCTTATGAAGTGCTTGCTGTGTTGTGTGCCTAGCACTGTGCTGAGCACTTTAAATGCACTTTCTAATTTAAACTTCACAGCAACCCTTTGTGGAATGTGTTGTTATACAGAAGAGAAAATCAAGGGCAGAAAAGTTTACTTGCCCCAGCTACGAAGTGAAACAGCCTAGATTGGACCCAGGCAGTCTTACTTCAGTTTCTCTCCCTTTTCTATGCCATCTTTATAAGGAAATTGAGACATATAACTATGTTTTTTTTTTAGGGTTAGATTTTATTTTGGACCAGAAAAAGCAAAAAAAAAACATAAGCCAATTGAATTGTTTTGCAGCTGGAGGCATGGGCAAGGGGGGTCCCCAGGCAGTAAACTCCCCACGGGTGGGCTGAGGGCTAGGGCTGAGCGTCGGATGGGTCTCCCGTTCCCTGTGCCCCGCTGCACAGCAACCTCCCTCCCGGGCTCTGGGGCAGCCTCAGGAGGGGCAGGCTGGGAGGGGCTGTTGCAGCTGTTCACTTGGGCAGGACGTCAGAGGACTCAGACACCAGCCTCCCATCGCGGGTCTCAATCTTCTTCACAACCACGGCCTTGGTGGAGCTGGTGCGGCTGAAGGTGGAGCCCGCGCCAGAGCCAAAGCTGGAGCCCAGGCCGTAGCTGAGGCCGGGGCTTGTGAGGCCCCCACAGGCAGAGCTCACACCACCTGCATAGCCGCTGGTGGTCTTCGTGTGGATACTCAGGTTCTGCATCCCAGACTCCAGCCGGCTGTCCTCGCCCTCCAGTAGCTTGCGGTAGGTGGCGATCTCGATGTCCAGGGCCAGTTGGACGTTCATCAGCTCCTGGTGGTCACGCAGCTGCCGTGCCATGTCCTGCTTGGCCTTCTGCAGGGCTTCCTCCAGCTGCTGCTGCTTGGCACGAGCATCCTTGAGTGCCCGGTCCCCGCGATGCTCACCATCTATAATGGCGGCCTCTAGGGAAGACCTCTGGCCTTTGAGGCCCTCCATCTCGGCCTGGAGCCGGCTGATGTTCCGGTTCATCTCGGAGATCTCAGTCTTCGAACGCCGCAGGTCATCCCCGTGCTTCCCAGACAGCTTCTGCAGCTCCTCATACTTGATCTGGTATACGCTCTCCGCCTCAGCCCTGCTGCGGTTGGCGATCTCCTCATACTGCGCCTTGACCTCAGCGATGATGCTATCCATGTCCAAGGAGCGGCTGTTGTCCATGGACAGCACCACAGAGGTGTCAGAGATCTGGGACTGCAGCTCCCGGATCTCCTCTTCATACAGCTGCCTGAGGAAGTTGATCTCGTCAGTCAGTCCTTCCAGGCGAGACTCCAGCTCTACCTTGTTCATGTAAACTTCATCCACATCCTTCTTGATGAGGACAAATTCATTCTCCACCTCTGTACGCTTATTGATCTCTTCCTCATACTTGTTCTTGAAGTCCTCCACCAGCCCCTGCATGTTGCCAAGCTCCGCCTCCAGCTTCAGCTTCTCCTGGCCCAGAGTCTCCAGCTGCCGCCTCAGGTTGTTGATGTAGCTCTCAAACATGTTGTCCATGTTGCTCCAAGCCGTTTTCTGCTGCTGCAGGAGGCTCCACTTGGTCTCCAGCATCTTGTTCTTCTGCTCCAGGAACTGCACCTTGTCGATGAAGGAAGCAAACTTGTTGTTGAGGGTCTTGATCTGCTCCTTCTCCTGGGTACGCACAACCTGGATGTTGGGGTCCATGTCCAGCTTAATGGGGTTCAGCAGGCTCTGGTTGATGGTGACGGCGGTGATGCCTCCCGGGCCTATGCCGCTGGTCCCAGCATAGCCTGCATCCAGGCCACCGCGGAAGCCAGCGCTGCTCACTTGGGAGAAGCTCGAGGAGCTTGAACGGGCACTGGGCCCACTCGTGAAGGAGCGGCTGCTGAAGGCCCCGGGGCCAGTGGTGGACACCCTGGAGGACTTCTGGGTCACCCTGATGGACATGGTGGAGGCAGGAGTGGAAGCAGGCGGGCTGAACCAGAGAGAGATTCCAGAGGAGCGGAGAAGCTGCTGCTTGGACCTTGTTTTTTGTTTTTTGAGATGGAATTTTACTCTGTCACCAGGCTGGAGTGCAGTGGTGCGATCTTGGTTTACTGCAACCTCTGCCTCCTGGGTTCAAGCGATTTTCCTGCCTCAGCTTCCCAAGTAGCTGGGACTACAGGCGTGTGCCACCATACCTAGCTAATTTTTGTATTTTTAGTAGAGATGAGGTTTCACCAGGTCGGCCAGGATTGTCTTGATCTCTTGAGTTCATGATCCTCCTGCCTCAGCCTCCCAAAGTGCTGGGATTACAGGTGTAAGCCACTGCGCCTGGCCCAGTCAGCTATGTTTTACACATTCCTTCTGTGCTTGGCCCTTTCCTTTCAATGTCTCATTTAATCCAAATGACACCCTAGGAGGTGAATATTAGTTTTACAAATAGGACTCTTGCAAGGAAGTGACTTGCCTAAGGCTATGCAGGGCCTTGGGCAAGCTTTGCATTTTGACTGTTCAGCCCCAAACCAAGAGAGACAAGAGAAGGGGCCTCAGGACTGCCCTCAGAACACTTACAATCTGGACAAGATTTACCCAACATGCCATTAATTCACAACACTTAGCATCCCTCCCTAAGGTCCAGATGACAAAGTGCGTTTATTTCTGTGACATCGCTCTGTGCGGAGACTGTGGAAAACTGGGAATCGTTTCTTGACAGGTGGACACAAGGATTCCAAAAGGAAGAGGAGGTAAATAAAGGGGATCTGGGACCAGGCGTGGTGGCGCACACCTGTAATACCAGCACTTGGGAAGGCTGAGGTGGGTGGATCTCGAGGTTAGGAGTTCAAAACCAGTGTGGCCAAGATGGTGAAAACCCGACTCTACTAAAAAAAACTACAAAAAAATTAGCCAGGTGTGGTGGCAGGAGGCTGTAATCCCAGGTACTCAGGAGGCTGGAGCGGAGAATGGCTTGAACCTGGGCAGCAGAGGTTGCAGTGGGCCAGGATTGTGCCACTGCACTCCAGCCTGGGAGACAGAGCGAGACTCCGTCTCAAAAATAAATAAATAAATATAAAAAATCAAAAGGGATCTGGATCCTTGCTACTTAAAGTGTGGTCCCAGACCAGCAACACTGACCCACCCTGAAGAGTGACTGTTATTTCCAGGGCGTGGCACTCTTTCTTGGGCACCAGTTGTTCCTTCCCCACACATACCTTGGTGCACAAAAGGAGCTCACATCAGATTGGTGGAGACCTGGGTTCTATGCAGCAGTCCCTCTCACTTGCTATGTGACTTGGGGCAAGTTCTGACCCTTCTCTGGGTCTTAGTTCCCTCCTGTATGGGAAAACAACTGCCCAGATAAGTCGTTTTCAATCCTCAGGGCCTATTCCTATCTCTTGGGGAACTTTTAAAAAATTCTGATGCCTGGGCTTATAGCCAGAAATCCTGATTTAATCGGTGTGGGGCGAGGCCCAGGGACTGGTACTTTTAAATCTTCCCCAGATCATTACATTGGTTTTATTTTTTTTGGTTGCTTGTTTGTTTTTTGAGACAGAGAAAGACTGTCGCCCAGGTTGGGGTGTAGTGTGCGATCTCCGTTCACTGCAACCTCCGCCTCCCGGATTCAAGTGGTTCTCTGCCTCAGTCTCCTGAGTAGTTGGGACTATGGGTGCACTACCATTTCAGGCTAATTTTTGTATTTTTAGTAGAAACACGGTTTCAACATGTTGGCCAGGCTGGTCTCAAACTCCTGACCTCCTGAAGAGGGGGCAAGTGATCTGCTCCCCTCGGCCTCCCAAAGTGCTGGGATTACAGTCGTGAGCCACCACGGCTGGCCCCAGCTCATTACCCTGTACAGCCAGTGTTGAGAAAATGGCTGGTTTTTAAAAATCTGGATGCATCAGTATTTGCTGCTCTTGAGGCTTCAGATACCCAGGCCCACCCAGACCTGTTGAGTTAGAATTTCCTTGCTGTGTGGTGGGGCTGGACATGAGTACATTTAACAAGCTCACAAGGTGATACTGACATACCAAAGCTTCAGAACTCCTGGAATCAATGGCCTCTGAGGTCTCTTTCAGCTCTGATTCTGAGGTCCTCCCTGTCAATGATTTCTTTCTTTCTCTCCACGCAGGAGCTGCCAGTTGGTGGTGAGCAGAGACGTCATCAGCTTGTAAGCTGAGCTTCAGTGTCCCCTGAGAATGCAGCCAGCTGGCAACGGTGGAAGAAAACGGTGAACTCATTTGACTTTTCTTTGTCAGCTGTTCCATGTATATGATGTGCAAGAGGACTGGGGCTCTGTGTCAAGGCCAGCTGGGATGCTGAGGTTTTGTGTTAGGACCAAGGGGGAGGCTGATGGCTGTTCTTGTTTGTGCTGCTCCACGCCATGGCCTAAAGGTGGGTACTAGCCACTGGCTGCTGCTGCCTGGACCCCAGCCCAAACCCACTGGAATGAGAGAGATGAGTCTTAGAGTAGACGCAAATTAACCTACCCAAATTTGTCTCTCTGGGTCAGCCCCCAGGTAGGCAAGATAGATACCTTGACTGCCAGGAGAACCCAGTACTGGAGTAAGGAACCGAGAGGCAGGCTCGTAGCAGGCTCTATGCCGAGCTCTGATTCTACCCTGTCTCAGAGAGGCCATCCTGGTATCTCGTTTCCTCCATGCGGTATGTGGCGATTTAATGGTAGTGAAATTTATTGTGGGTAATGGAGTGTCAAGCTCCTTATTGCTAATGGATGGTTTCAAATGTGGAGAAAGATTTATTAGATAAATCAAGCATACACCTCTGAGAGAATATTACTGTGAGTGAAAACAATTATATAGTTAAACAAAGAGGAAAGAAAATTTAAATGCATCTTTAAAGGTCTCCTTAAATCAGTTTAAATGTGTGATTTTTAAAAGATGGAGGGGATTAGTTTCAGCAAATTACTCATCAATTTTTTTTTTTTTAATTCAATGGGAAACCAACAGCCCTACTTGGCTTCCATTTAAAAATGTTATTGGTATTTGAAGAAGAAAGGAAAAAAAGTTAAGGAAGTGACTTGGGTAGCCTATTGCAGTTCTCAGGTTCTAATTTCCTTGGTGTATACTGAGCTCTCCCTGGAGCAGAAGGAAGGGGTCAGGGAGGCAGCAGCCAGAACCGTCATTCAGAGAGGAGGATCAGGGATGTCTAACTGATATTAGACAATGCATCAGAGCTTTAGAGCTGGAAGCAACTTTGGAGGACATTTGGACAATTTCATTGTGCCTGTGAAGAAGCTAAGGTCCAGAGAAGAAAAGGGGCTTTTCTAAGAACCCATAGGTGGTAGATTGCAGAGCCAGAAGTTGGGCTTTGCCATTGCTGTCTCCGTGCAATGGGAATAATATTTGTCTCAGGGTGTCTGGAGGAGACAAGAACCTAGGAAAAGTACTCTGGAAAGCATTCATGCTTAGTCCTGGAAGGGATGGTCTGTGGAAGAGATTGGCTGTGAGCCTCCCTGGTGGGTTCATTTTTGTGAGGGGCCTTTCCTCTACCCTTGGCCACTTCAGCAGTTCCACAGCCAGCACTGTAGCTGGCTGAGGTTCCACACCTCTTTCCCCAACCAAGCTGAGGAGAGGCACAGGCAGACACAAGCCCCTGACATTTTCCTTGAGATGGTGACAGCTGGTAAGACTTTTGACTAAAGGAATAAAGAGCAAGCGGGCGAAAAAAAGTTACTGTGTTAAAAGTGGTTTAAAAATGTTGTGCACCATCTGTTTGGCCACCATGGATTTTTGGGGCATGTGTAGGGGGAGAGACCTCTCCCCTCCCACTCCTGAGCTTCACCTCGATAAGGACCGACTAGGAGAAGTTTGAGCATGTCTGCAGGCTTTGTTTTCCATGTTCCTCAAACGTTCTTTCTGCTCCCTTCCCTTAGCTTCCAAAAATGCGTGCTCTCATTCTGCTTCCTGAAAAGATAATTTCTTAATTGCTAATAAAATAGAGAGACTGCAAAGCTTGGCACATATGGATCAACAGGCAGGTGTTTGATTTTGGCCTTTGCTGTCTGAGCTTGGTTCTACTGGAAGGGAAATAGAACCTAAAAAACAGGTATTGAAAGACACATTTTGAATGTTCTCACTCACATGTGGGAGCTACAAATTAAAACAATTGAACTCATGGAGATGGAGTAGAATGATGGTTACAAGAGGCTGGCCTGGGAAGTGGGGAGCAGGGGAAAAAGTGGGGATGATTAATGGCTGCAAACATATAGTTAGATAGAAGGAATTGGTGCTAGTATTTGATAGCACAACAGGCTGACTATAGTCAACAATAATTTATTGTGTATTTAGAAATATCTAAAAGAGTAGTATTGGAATGTTCCTAACACAAATAACTGATAGATACTTGAGGTGAACACCCCAATTACCCTGAAGTGATCATTACACATTGCATGGCTACATTAAAACATTACATGTACCCCATAAATATATACATCTACTATGTACCCATAGCAATTAAAATTTTTTTAAAAGAAAATACCATTTGAAGCAAAATAATAAGAAAAACTAAAAACCAAGAAAAGCAAACAAAACCAGGTATTTAAGCTCTGCTCCACCTAGTAATACCACAATCAGGTTTCCCTTCACATCCTAACTCTTTAGACCGCTTCTGCTGACATTTTTTATGAAATTTGTCTGAGATGTTTTTCAGGTTTTTTTTTTCCTTTTGTGAATAGGGTTATAAAAATATATATTCTACATCGTTATTGCTGTAGTACATGAAAATTATTAATTTTGTGTGTTGATTTTATGTCTGATCGACTTAACTCATATTTGATTCCATTTGCTTCTTGTGGAATTTTCTGATAGATGGTTATATTGACTGCAAATACTAACAGTTTGTCTCTCTATTCAGAGTTACATTTCTTATTTTCTTCTCTTGTCTTTATGGGTAAGCTCACAGGGCAATATTGAAAAGTAGTAGTGATTAGAGACATCTTTGCCTGGTTTCTGATTTTAAAGGAATTGTTTCTGATATTAACCATGATATACACTCTGGGTCTATGGTATAAAAACATTACAAATAGAATTTGTTAGTTTTAGTCAGAAATGGGTGTTAAATCATATTAAATGTTAGCATCAGTTGAGATTATCTGTTGAGATGATTTTACTCTAGTGAGGAACATTACTTGCTTTCTAATGTTGGACCATTCTTACATTTTTTGCTCCTAATATCTTACTAGTTTTTACTTTCTAATACTTTAGATAGAATTTTTCTATCTTTGCTCATAAGTAGTATTGACTTATTTCCTTCATCTGTGTTTCCTTACCCACTTCTGGTATTAGGTTATGGTAGCCACATGGAATGAGTTAGAGTCATTTTTATCTTTTTCCATGCCTTTCAAAGTATACCACATGGGACTATGGATCTTTTGAATGTTTGCTAGAACTTGACCATAAACTTTCTCATTTTGGTGCATTTTATTGGAAGTAGGTCTTAAATTACTATTTCAATTTTTTATGATTATTGGTCTTCCATTATTTTCTTCTTGAACCAATTTTTGTGATTTATTGTTTCCCAGGAAATTATTCATTCATTTAGATTTTGAAAGGTTTTGGTCTAAAGTCTCACTAATTGAAAATGTGCTTTGTGTATTATGTCTCTTTTCTCAGTCTTAATGTTGTTTAAATATCACCATTACTCCCTCTCTTCCCACTTTCAGTCACAGGCTGCTCTAATTTATTGATATTTTCAAAGAAACAGCTTTTAGTTTTATTGATCTATATTATTGATTTTTTGTGTTCTAGTTAATTAGTTTTTGCTTTTTATCTTTATTAATATCTTCCTCTAATTTCATTGAGTTTGTTTTGCTTTTCTCCTTCTAACTTCTTGAATTAAAGAGCTTATTGACTTTGCTTTTACTTTTTTCCTGGTTTCTAATAACTTTATTTGAGACTATACATTTTCATGAGTTATGTATCTATCTCAGGTTTTTGATATATGGCCTCTTCTTGTATTCATTTCTAAATAGTACATTTTTTTCTTTGCCAATGTAGAATTTTTTAAAAGTATTTAGCATGCTCAGGTGCACAGAATTGTTTAGCCATTTTTTTTGTTGTTAATTTCTAGTTTTATTACATTTTGTCCCAGAAAGTAACCTGTCAGACTCCTTTCTAATGAAATTTGTTAAGGTTTCCTTTGTGAATAATTTTTTAAAAATGTTTCATGTATGACTGAAGATAATGAAGTCTCTTTTTCTTAACATCGATGTTCTCACTTTAAAATTATAATGTGTATGTTCTTCAGATCCTCTCTAACTGTCTCTGATCCACAGCTACTTGATCTGGTGATTTCTGAGAGCTGAATAGCAAGGTCTCTTACCATGATTGTAGATTAACACTTTCTCCTTGTATATTATTCAGTTTTTGCTTTCTGTATTGAAGCTAAGTTATTGGGTGCATAAAAGTTTATGGCTGAGGTATCTTCTCTATTGATGTTATATTTTATCAACAGGGATACTCCATCCCCCTACTTCCTTTCATTGTTCTTTGCCATGAGTTCTATTTTTTTGATATTATCACAACTTGGCTTTCTTTTTCTTAGAATTTGTACAACATAGCTATTTTCATTATTTTATTTTTCACCTCGCTGTCTCATTTTGCTTTAGGTGTATTTTACAAGCAGCATGTATCTGGATGTTAGTTTCTAAATATAAGATTTTCCATTTGAATAACTTTTCATTTTTTCTTCTATAATGGTTTGAAATTATTCATCTTATTTTATATTGCTAACCCTAGATTGATGCATTGAAGCATTTTAAGAGACATATTAATATTTAGAGTCAATCATTTCCTAGATCCTAACATCAAAAAATATTGAAAACTTCTATTTCTTTCCTGCTCACTTTCTCCTATTACTCTCTTTCTTCCCCGTCCTCCAGAACTGTGAGGATGTAAATTTCTGTTGTTTAAACTCCCCAGTCTGTGATATTTTGCTATGGCAGCCAAAGTTGATTAATCTGTTTTGTTTCTTGGAGAAATTTTCTCTTTTTCCTTGTAAATTTTTCCAAAAATGTTTGAGTGTGAGTCTTTTTATTTAACTTACTCAGCAGTTGATAGGCCCTTTCAATCTAAAGACTTCTATCTTTTTTTCAATCTAAAGACTTCTATCTTTTTTTCAATCTAAAGACTTCCATCTTTTTTTCTCTCTCTGCCTCTTATTTCTCCTCCTTCATTCCTCTTATTCCCATTTTCTGATTAAATGGATTTTTGTACTGTTTGATTCATTCTCCATTTCTCTTTAGTTTTTTCTTAACTTCCATGTTTCCTTCTGTGTTCTGTTTCTGGGAAAAGTCCTTGGTTGAATCTTCCACTTTAGTAATTTTCTCTTAGTTTTTACCTATTTTGATATTTGGCTCATATGTTGATTTTTTTAAGTTTCAATACTCGAGTTTATAATTTCCAAGATATTCATCTGATAATTTTGTATGTGTGCCACATTCCCTTGCATGAGAATACTAATTAGATTTTTATAAAGTATTTTCCTATTGATTCTGTTAATTCTTTCCATGGGCATTTAGTTCTTCAGTTTGTTCAATTTAGTTCTTCATGTCCAGTTTAGTTCTTCGGATGGTTAAATTTGGGACTTTTCTTTCATGAGGTTGATTTTCTTCAGAACCCCAACCAAGCATCCCATCAATCATCCTTGGGTGCTCCTGCTGCCTTGGAAGCTGGTGTTCCTCCATTTCTTGTAGCAGGTCTCTCCTTTGTGCTGTTGGGATGTGGTTTCCTTCTTCAGTCTTCTCCATCTGCCTTTCTCCTTTCAGCCATTCCTAACTTTTTCATCCACTGGGTACCCTTCTTTTTTTCCATACTGCTATGGATTTTTATTATTATATGTTATATTCTTATTTATATGCTGTATTGGTTATATTGCATTTTATTTATATTATCATCAATGTTTATTATTGTTATTATTTCTTTTTTTCTAAGAGTTTAGGATAAGAAGGGGAATATGGAGATTTTGCCCTGGTTCACTGTTTTTATCCAACCTCCTCAACTTTGTATGTATTGAAGACTGATGTTTTAAACACAGTTCCAAAGATGAGGGTGAGTAGTTTGACTAGGAGTTACCAGGGTTAGGAGATCCAGGAGTTACCTGGGTCTGCCCTTTGAGTCTGGCCAACAGCTGCACTGCACTCACAGTCCATAGTTCCATTAGTGGCATTTTTCCACCGGGAATTCCCTTTGTGTTTATTTCCAATGTTAAGATGTTCTTATCCTGCCTCACCTCTGGTTGGAAAGCTTGTGAACTCAGATGGGTTTCCCATTTGCTGATCAGCCATGAATTATTAGTGCAGGAGAAGAGATGGACATAAAGAAATCAACCTGCTTCTTTGTGTCTGGCATGAGGGGATGTGGTAGGCATTGTGATATGCCACCTAGATCTACTTCTACATTTCCCCTGTCTCTCCTTTGAGGATTGCCTCTGATAAAAGAATGGCTTTGCCCCTGGTGGTCAGTAGCCGTCTTTCTCAGCCTTCTGCCCCAACTCAGGCAGTTCTGAAGGCTCACCTTACCTTCAGAACTCCCCATGCTTCCCTGACAATACATTGCAGTTCACTGTCTCCCTCTTCCCAATCTGCCTCCTCCCTTTCATTCCACTGGTGCTGACCCCAAGATCAACTCCCTAATGAACCTCATGCCTGCTAAACTTCATCTCAGGGTCTGCTTCCTGTGGATCCCAACCTATGATCAAGTATTTACTGAAAGTTACTACATGTAGCAGAGCAAAGCACCATTGTAGCTATATTTGGCTACAGAAACCCTTCAACCCGCCCTGGGAAATGGGGAAAGTATGGGGAGGCAACGGCCCCTTACACATGCATTTCGATTTGCCCACCCAAATCTCTCCTTCTGCAGCTTCCCCAGCTCAGAAAATGGTAATACATCTATTCAGTCAATCAAGACGGAAATCTTAGAGTAATTTCTGACCTCAAACTCTAACACCACGTTAATTAAATTCATCAGGGAATCTGCTCAGCTTTACCATCCAAAATCCTAAATCTGACCCTTTCTTACCACCTGGAATGCCAACCCCTGGGTCCCAGCCACCATCACCATCCCTAGCTTGGATTACAGCAATTGCCACTGTGAAAGGAAAAATAAAATCTTAGGACCCCCAACTCAGCATGTCAAGGGAAAAGTTAAGTCTGGAAACCAAGTCATGCCAAAAACTTGCCTTTCCTTTTGTTCCTAAATAGATAGCTACTAGATAGAAGGCCACGTTCTGCCCAGGGGGCCTCCCTCACCCTGACAATGTAAATTAACGGCTTATCTTTATGGTTCAGGACAAGAGGAGACTAGAAATTGTACCCCTCCCTTCCACCGCCTACCCCGAGATGAATTTATATTCGACTTCTTTCTGTACTCTGTATTTACTGTATCTTATGTAAAGTGCAGATTTACTGAGCGCGAGACGAATACATAATTGACTGTTCCACTGCCCCCTCCTTTTCATATACAACATGTGGATTCAGTAAATGCTAATCAAAGCCTCATAAAAATGTAACAATATCCTCCCTCTATTTTTTTCGCTCCTTTCCCTGCTTGCCCATCTTTTCCCTGTTAAATATTGAAGACCTTAAAATCCTCCTTGGAAGAAGTGTGAGCCACAGATCCTATTGTGGCTTGTGTCTCTTTATCCCAGGCATGCCCTCAACTTGGGTAAAATCAGCCTTTAAATTGATTGACATCACTTTTTTTTTTTTTTCGGTTTATACCACCTAATCAAGCTCTCAGCTTCCAAACTCTTAGCCCCTACAATCTATTCGCAACACAGCAGTCAAAAGGATCTTTTAAAACCAAAGTCCATTCATGTGTCTCCTTGGCTCAAAGTTCTCCAATATTTTCCATCTCATTTTAATCAAAACTCCTAGCCCTTCTATGGCGCCCAAGGCTCTTTATGACCCGGCCCTCCCCTGCCGTCCTGCTGACCTTTCTTCCACTACTTCCCCCTTGCTCACGCCAGTCCATGCCAAGCTTGTTCCTGACCTACTTGAAGTTCTCCCTGCTGCAAATGGCCGGATAGCTTCATGGCTCCTTCCCTCACTTCCTTCAACTTCCATTTCAAATGTCCTCTTATCTTCCTTCACCACCCAGTTAATGACGCTAACTTCCTCTCCCTACAATCCTAACTTTGGCACTAAACCATGTGTATTTTTTCCCATGCAATAGATTTCCTTGTTTATTTAGTCTGTTTCTACCCCAAGCAGAATGGAAACTTTATGAGAAGTGCTTTGTTCACTTCTATATTCTTAACATCCAGAAGACTGCTCAGCACAGAGTGGATGTTAAATAAGTGTTTGTCAAATAAATGAAATTTTAATTCCCTGACTGTTCCCATCTCAGATGGGAAAATTGCTTAAGCACAGATAATATTCCTCTTTCTGCCTCTTACTTGTCTAATGACCTTCCATGAGCCCCTTTACCCTATCAGTCTATCAGGAAGCTGAGGGGCTGAGACAAGTGGTCACTCAGTATCTCTTCTCGGTCTGATCTTTTGCTGAAATTGTGATTTGTTGAATGCAAACAACCTGGTGTGACATTACTGCCACTGTGTTTCTATTGCTTAAGTGAATTCCAAATGAAGCCCAGCTCCAGCTTCCCTAGCATTCCTCCCCTGTGTCATCCCACCTGCAGGGAGTGGCCCCAAGTGCTTGACTTTCTTTCCATTTTAACCTTCCCATGCCTTTTCTGTGTCCTGTGATTTGCTTTGGCCTCACATTGGGCAGATTGTATGTCATTGCCCTTTGCTCTGGTCAATGGGATATGAGCAGCTGTGAAGTCAGCAGCAGCTTGAAATAAACTTGAGTGGTGAGCTTGCCCTCTTGGGCTTCTTCCATCACAATGAGAACATGTCTTGGCTAGCCCAGTGGGTCTGAGAAGAACTGAGAGATACCTGGGGTACCTGGATCAAACTCAAGGCCAGAGCCAAACTCAGTCAAGCTCAGGCGAGATCAGCAGAGCTGCCCCAGCTAACCCATATATGTATGAGTGGGAATAATAATGTTATAAGCACCGAGTACTGGGGTGCTTTGTTATGTGGCATTATTATGGCAGGAGCTGACTAATACATCAGTCTTCCAAAACTCAGCTCAAGGTACATACTCTTCCAGAAAACATTCCCTTAGCCCAAGGGCATGGCCTAACAGTGAGAATTTCAGGTCTGTTTCAGGTTAGTGAGATCAACTGCTTGCAAGAACTGAGAGACTGCAACAGAAAGAGGGGAAAATGGGCAGCCAATATTGTGCAGTTGTGCCATTTGATGACTCTGCAAACAGGAAGAACAAGGATCGAGAGGATTTATAGTATGAGCTGGTAGAATGGAGCTGGGGCTGGCTTCTTTTCCATTTTTTTTTCACAAGTCTCCCCACCAGGACACAGGAGCTGCCCTTGGCCTGAAATGTGGTTCGACCTACGGCTTCTGGGTGTATCAGACTGGGGCAGCAGGGCACTGGTATTCTGACAGTGAACATTACACCTTTCAAATGGACATTGCAGAGATTTAGAATTGAGTCTCGTCAAAATATCCTGATTTACATGTTAGGAAAGTCAAGGGAGAAGTTACTTTATCTTCCTTCTAACCCGTTGGAAAGATTTTTAAGGAGACTTTACTGCAATCGTTGTTTCTATTGCTTAAGTGAATTCCAATTGCTACTGTAAATTCCATTCATTATTTAAATAGCTTTAGCTCCCTTAAGAACCTAAGTGCCTTACAGAGAGGAAGGAGGTTTCAAATCCATGCAGGGTGGGGAACTGCTCAGGGGGCTCAAATCCTGGGGCATAGGGAGAGGGACTGCAGTGTTCATGATGGGTCTGTAGGGAGGCAGATCAAGAGCCGGACTGAGTGATGGTAGGAGCTGGGAGAATTGCTAAGATCATCTGGGACTAGGATGCTTTCCTAACTTTCCTGATCCTAAGAATCCTCTGAATCATTTGTCAAAAATAGATCTGCAGACCCTTCCTCTGGAGATTCTATTTTAGCAGATCTGAAATGGAGTCCAAAATTTCATACTTTCAAGAAAGACCACACTTGATTTTGACAAGTAGACATGTTTGGAAAATACTGATCTATCAAGCTGCCTTGTTTTATAGGTGAATAAATTGAGTCCCAAGGAGGGGTCTTTTCCCAGATCACAGAGCCCCAGTTAGTGCTAGAGCTAAATCCAGGACAAGATCACTGAGACCTGAATGGCAGGTTTAGGATGCCCAATTTGCAGCTGTGCTGCTGGGACTGGAACTGGTAGTGTCGTCTGCAGGTCCCTCGAAACATTTGTTTAGCTGCTGACTTTCTGTAAGAACAGCTGAAGGCAGTGCTCCTGGAGTCAGACAGACCAGGTTCAAATGCTGACTTTACTTTTGATTCACTGAACAACCTTGTGCAAATGGCTTAATTTTTCTGAGCCATTAATATGGCTATTAAATCAGATAATGTACCTGCCCCTAGTAGGTGCTCAATAAATGATTATTGCTTATGAAGCGCTAGACCCCCTTCCAACTCAAAGAACTGGCCAGTATGAACTCATTTAATAAACAAAACAAGCCTATTATTAACCCCATTTTAAAATGAAGAAAATTGAAGAAAACTTGAGTGACTGGTTTAAATCACGCATAGCAAGTGAGAAGCAGAGGCGGATGTGAACTCATGTAGTCTGTAGCCCCCTTCTTTCCCTTGAGGGCAGGGTCTGGGTCCCACTTACCCCAGCATGGCCCCTGGTGCAGGCCTCTGCACACAAGTAGATATCAATAAGTGCCTGATGAATGAGATTGAGATTTAAAGACAGGATGAGAAATTCACTTCGAGTGTGGCTGAGGGTGGGGTATTAGCATGGGGCAGCCGGAGATGGCAGTAGGAGAACCTAGGTAGAGAAGCCTGTACCCAGGGAAGATGGGACAGAGCCTGCAGGAGCAATCCCTGGGAGTTAAAGACTGGTTTCAGGCCGAACAATTAGCATTGAAATGCGCAGAAGCCTGGAAGTTTTTTGCATTGTCGCCTGCAATAAGGAAAAATCCAGACTGAACTGGCTGCTTGGATCAGAAGTGATGTAACGAGCTGGCTTTGGCCTAGTTTTTGTAAAGCAGGCGGGCCCCTGGCTCTCCCACACCATTTTTTCCAGAATTGGCAAGTGACAGCTACCGCCATCTAGTGGTCCGAGTGGCACTGCACAGTCATGGGGAAAAAAGGTTGGTCTGCACCACAGGGGCTAGAGGATGCCCCTGGCTTCCGTCTCCCAGAAGATGAGAGCCCCCAATGGTGGTAGAGAGTTTATTCTGTTCAAGGCATGTTCTTACCTTTTGCTTCATTAGATCTTCTCAACAATCCAGGAGGTCGTCAGGGGCCATTAACTCCATTTTACGGTGAGGCGACAAGTCCCTAAAGGAGAGGGGTCTTGTTCAGAGTTGTATTGTCAGTTATTAATGGATCCAGGACTGAAGCCCAAGCCTTCACAATACAATTTCTTAGCCCAGAAGTAATACAGAGAGGTTGTCGGGTCCTTTAAAGTCTCCTTGAACAGGGAATGGAAGATGATTAATCCTGGAGGTCTTGGTCACGTCTCTGCATGGAGGTGAGTCCCCTTCAGCTCAATGACTTGCAACTTTTCTCTGGAAAGAGAATCTTCACTTGGGGATATCTCGGCTGATAATACTCACATGGGAGGTTTCAGAAGAAGATGAATACTGTCCCTCCAGCTCTTTACTATTGTCTGTAGTAAAGGCCTGGTCATGTGGCGGTCAAGGTAGTTTGATTTAAGCATCTGGGGATTGCATCTGTTTTGAGGCCCAATGAGGGGATGGTTGATGAGTGGAAGATGTCTTTGGATGAAATTAATATACAAATGGGGATCTCTATTGGGAGAATCATTCAGTTATCAACTTCAAGAAATCAAAGTTCTTCTGGCTTTAAGTCTGCTGTTGGGACTATATAAGAATCGAAGCCTAATTCTTCGTAGTCTGTATATTCATAGCTTCAGTATCATTGGTGATCCTCTTACAGTATACTCAGTTAAAGCTTATCTGGTCCAGTTCCTTCGTATGAAAGATGGGAAAACTGAGTCTCGGAGAGGGGGAATGACTAGGCTGACATCACACTGTGGTTAAAGTCCTTCCTCTCCAGCCTGTCTTTTCTGTTCTATGTACTCTGGTATAATAGCTGGTGCTTGGAGCCTGCACTGTTTCAAACAGATATAACTGTTTTTGGCCCAGAGTGAAAATTGGTGATGATGAATGAGACTGAGATTTAAAGGCAGGACGAAAAATTCACTTTGAGTGTGGCTGAGGGTGGAGTATTAGCATGGGGCAGCTGGAGAGGGCAGTATCTCTAATATCTCCCAAATTATACCACAAAGGTATGCAAAGGAAAAGAGAAGCCCCTTGATATATATGTTTGTTTTAGCATCCGTAATATCAGTAATTCACTTTTCAATGAAATCTTAGGGAGAATTTGAATATGCAAAAGAGATTAATGTGGTGAGAATTGAGGCAGCTGACATTTACTGTGCCCCTGGGGATCTCTGCAATGCCTGAGAGAAAGGGAGAGGGCATTTAAAAGTAAGACATTGCATAAGGAGCACTGGCTGTGGAGTCCTAACACCTGGGCTTTAGTCCCTGCTCGGCAAGAGCTTGCTCTGTGTGTGACCTTGGGAATCACTTCCTCATTCTGCTCTCTCATAGATTATTCATTCCTACAATAATCCTGATCTTCCTACTGCCTAGGGTTGATGAGAAGATCACATGGAGGGAATAGGGAAATGGGTGTGAAAGTGGTTTGTAGAAAGTCAAGTGCTACATTTGTAAATTTTTTTTTCTTTAACTAAATTGAGGTAAAAATTTATGTACAATAGAAATGCACAACTCTTAAATGTTTAATTTCATGAGTTTGGAAAATTGTAATCAGCTGTGAAGCCATTATCCAAAATAAGATACAAAGTATTGACATCCCTCCAGGAAGTTCCCTTGGACTCATTTGTAGCCAACCTTCCAAGCCTGCAGGCAACCACGGTTCTGATTTCTATCACCTTTGCTTAGTTTTGTGTGTTCTAGAACTTGACATGAACAAACTCAACCAGTATGTACTATTACGTGCCTGGCTTCCGTTGCCCACTGTAATGTTTTTGAGATTCATCCAGGTTGTTTTTTCCTTTACGGCTGCTGAATAGTATTTTATTTTATGGACATACCATTATTTGTTTATCAACTTTACTGTTGCAAACAATTGAGTTATTTCCAGTTTTGATATTATGATTAAGACTGCAATTAGTATTCTCTTCCACATTTTAAGTGCACATATGAACCCATTTCTGTTGAAATAGGAGTGGAATGTTGCAGCATGCAATACATGCATGTGTAACTTTAGTAGAAGCTGCTGAACAGATATCCAAATGGTTATACCACTTTAAATTCCCAACAGTGACACAGCAGAGTTCCAGACAGTGCATAGGGTCCACATTTTGTATTGTTAGTCATTCTAGTGAGCATAGAACAGTATCTCATTGTAGTTAAAATTTGCACTGATGTTAAGTACCCTTTCTTATCAGCTGTATGTATGTCTTCCTCTGTGAAGTATCTTTTATTTGCCAAGTTAAAAAAATTAGCTTGTCATTTTATTGTTGATTTGTAGGAATTCTTTATACATTATACACAAGTCATTTGTCAGATATGAATGTGGCAAAAACTTCTCTACTATTTTTTTTCCTATTCATTTTCTTAATGATGTCTTTTCATAAGCAGGGATTTAAAAAATTTAAGTTCAAGTTATCTATTGCTTTCATTATGCTTAGTGCTTTTTAATGTCCTAGGAAATCTTTGTCTAATCTAAGAATGCAAAACTATTCTTTTGTGTTTTATTCTAGAAGCTTTATTGTTTTCACTTTTATGCTTAAGTCTATGATCTGTCTTAAATTACGCTTGTGTATGGAATGAAGATAGAGTTGAAATTCATTTATTTCCATATGGATAAACAATTGTTTCAGTACATTTTGTTAAAAACATTTTCTTTTCCCCAGTGAACTGATTTAACACCTTGGAAATTTTATTTTTCAATTAAAAGGTCTAAATTTTTTTTTTATTTTAAAAATATAAGATAGTAACATTGACTTTTGGAAGGATGTACAGTTCTATGACTTTGAATTCCGGTATAGGTTTGTGCAACCACTACCACAATCAGAATATAGAACAATTTGAGCACCTCAAGAAACTCGCTTATGCTATCTATGTGCCTCTCCTTTTGCTGACACCACACTATCTGGATTACTGAAGCTTTGTAGGAAATCTTACAATCAGGTAGTGTAAATGCTCCAACTTTGTAATTCTTTTTTCAAAATTGTTTTGACTATTTTAGCTCTTTTCCATGTCCATATATATTTCAAAGTCAACTTGTCAATATTTAAAAAAAATCCTCCTGGGATTTTTATTGGAATGGTGTTTAATCTGTAGATCATTTTGGGAAGAACTGACATTTTAACTAGGTGAGTCTTGCAATCCATGAACATGGTATATCTCTCCATTTATTGAGGTCTTCTTTAACTTCTTTCATAAGCATTTTGTATAGTTTTCAGCATACAGATTTTATATAAGTATTTCATTTTTTGGAGGGGTATTGTGAACAACATTGTTTTAAAATTTTGTTTTCCAATTATACGTTGCTAATATATAGCAATATGATTGATTATATGGGTTGCCTTGCAATCTTGCTAAACTCATGTATTAGTTTTAGAAGGTTTTATAGATTCCTTGGTACTTTCTGTATAGAAATCTATGTCATCTACAAATAGAAGGTTTTATTTCTTCTTTTCTAATCTGCATGCCTTTTGATTATTTTCTCTGCTTATTGCAAATAGATAGGCCTTCCTGTACAATATTAAAAAGAAGCAGTGAGAATTAATCCATGCCTTGCTCCCAATCTGATAAGAAAAACATTCACAATTTACTATTAAGTAGAATGTTGGCCATAGACTTTTTACATTTGTTCTTTATCAGATTGAGAATGTTTTCTTCTATCTCAAGTTTATGGAGAGTTTTCATCATGAATTGTTGCTTTTTGTCAAATCCATTTTCTGGATTACATATGATGATGTATTTTGCCTTTTAAAATTTTACTATAGTAGATTACATTGATTGATTTTTAAATATTGAATTAGCCTTATTTACTGCTATAAATTCCAGTTGGTTGTGTGCATGTTTTTTAAAATTTGGTTGCTATTATTTTGTTGAGAAATTTTGCTTTTATGTTTATAAAGGATATTAGTCTGCAGTTTTTTGTTTGTTCCTATTTTTGTATGTTTTTGGTATACTGGCTTCATGAAATGAGTGGGTCTATGCTTCCTTCACTTCTATTTTCTGAAAGAAATTGTGTAGAATTAATGCTTTTTTCTTCTTTAAATATTTTGTAGAATTTTCCAGTAAAGGTATCTGGCCTGGAAATGACTTTTTTTGGGAAGGTTTTTAAAGATAGATTCAATTTCTTTAATATTTATAGGACTATTTAGGTAGTTCATTCATTTCATCTTGGATGAGTTTTGTTTTTTTGTGGTTTTCAAGAATTGTTCTATTTTATCTAAGTTTCTGAATTTATATGTATTATATTTGTAGTATTTCCTTATTATTTTTTAATGGCCACAGGATCTGTATCTCTTTCATTCCTGATATTAATAATTTGTATCTTCTCTCTTTTTGCTCTGTCAGTCTTGCTAGAAACATTTTAATTTCTTCAATTATTAAAAAAACACCTTTGTCTTGATTAAGTTTCTCTATAGTCTTTCTGCTTCAGTTTCATTGATTCTGCATTACTTTTACTGCCTTCTTTCTCCTGCTTACTTTGGTTTTGTTTTACTCTTCTTTTTCTAGTTTCTTGTGGTAGAAACTTGGATGACTGATTTGAGATCTTTTTTTTCTTTCTTTTTTAACCAATATAAGGATTTAATATTATACATTTTTCATCTAAACACTTAATTTTAGATGCAACTTGCAAATTTTGATAGGCTGTATTTTTATTTTCATTCAGTTCGTGTATTTTCTCATATTTCTTGAGACTTCTTTTTTGACCTATGAATTACTTAGAAGTGTGTTGCTTAATATGTTAGCATTTAGATATTTTCCTCTTCTTTTTCTCTTATTGGTTTCTAGTTTAATTCCATTATAGTTTGAGAACATAATTTGTATAATTTCAATTATTTTAAATTGGTTAAAGCTTGTTTTATGACTCAGGATCATGATCTATCTTGGTGAATATTTAATATGCACTTAAAAAAAAGTTATATGTTGCTTTTGTTGGGTGAGGGTATTCCATAAATGTCAGTAAGGTCTTACTTGTTGATGGTGTTTTTCAGTTCATTCCTATCTGAGAGTATGAGTTCCCTTTCCTACTTCTTGACCCAGAACTATAGGTTGTCTCCTAGAGCTCTCTATTCATATTAATGACCACGTCAAGGTATCAGGCCATGTCATGTTCTGGTCCTAGTAAAACAGAGGGGAAAAAAGAATTCACAACATTCAATGGTACTTTGAGTTCTGGTCTTACTTCCCTATCTACCTGTTAGATAGGGACCTCTACCACAGAGTCCTCAGAATGGTGCATATATTTAGTCCAGGTTTTAAAGTTGTTTTTTCTTTGGGGAACTACCTCTTAGTACTCTCAGTTCATGAGATGTGAGTGGGGTGGACCTCAACCCTACTTCCGTGTGCTCTGATCTGACCAGTTAATGTATTCTATCTCAGGGCTGCAATGATTGGTTGAGGAATGAGCATGTGATTTAAATTGTACAGGGTTATTTCTGAGACTTTTGTGGGAACTAGTAGGAAACAGAATTTCTCTTCACTGGGGTTATTTATCTACAGGAATGAAATCTTGTCACAGCTTGAGAAGAGGTTGCCTGAGAGTAAAAGAGCACATTGAGGAAAGTGAGCTAAGAAAGAGAAAGACAAACTCCTGATGAGCTTGCTTAAATACATAGATTCAGTAATTCCTGAAGCTAGTAGTCATCTCCCACATTCTAGACTTTTCAGGTACATGAACAAAACAAAACAAAACAAAACAAAACAAAACAAAACAAAACAAAACAAAACAAAACAAAACAGTTACAACCCCCGCCACCAACTTCCTCTGCATTAGCCAGCATCACTTGATGTTTCTGCTACTTAATATTAAAAGAGTATTAATACATATCTACATATCTTAAGTTTCCTTTCATTCTCCTTAACTTCCTCTGTCAGATTCTAGGGACCCATTGCCCCCTTAAGCCCCAGGGCACCATCCCCTTCCTTGAGAAAGCAATTAGCTGATTTCATGGTTCTCCAAACAGAAATGGTTGTCCTTAGAGAATCTCAGCATGACAAGTGGGCAGAGAAGCTGGGTCTCAGTATGGAGCCAGAGAGCATGTTTGCAAGTCTGCATCTGCTGGCTACATTAATGTGCAAATCAGGCTGTGGGCCAGGGTTTATTTTTAATAATTAGAAGCCCATCTTACTTTAGAAATGTGCTGCAGCTTCCTGTGACGAAAGGGAAAAGATGGTTCATTCTTTCTTTCCCTCGCTCCATGGAATCTACATTTCTGGAAACTTGGAGATGATATGGCTTATTCATTCTTGGAACTCAATATTCAAAAAGGAGAAAATTGTGTGTAGAATAAAAGATGACTTTTAAAGATGGGAAAGGAAAATTCTCTATTTCTCTATCTATTTGGCAAATTTGCTAAAATTCCTCAGGATCCTAAACTAGGGGATAGATATCATTTTTGGCACATAGATGAGGCAGGTGCCTGGCATGGTTGTCAAGAATATGGAATCTTTGAACTATGAGACAGTAAGCTTGTAGCCTAATATTATTCCAATGGAGAGAAAGAGGACCCTTAAGCTTGTAGCCTAATATTTTTCCAGTGGAGAGAAAGAGGACTCTTTTTGGAAAGGGTTCTGTCCAAGGTCAGGTGGGGAATTAACATAACAAGAAGAATTATACTTCAGCGTGGGTTCCTTCTTCTGTGTTCCAAAGGCTCTCACCACAGCCCACACCATCCAGACCTCACTTATGGCTTTACTACATTTCCTGAAGTGCCTCTTTGCAGGGGTCCCAGGTGTGAATATAATGTGCCCACTTGGCTTGGCCATCCTCCACCTGTTTGTCACTCATCCAACTGTCAGTCCCCCTCCCCATGTTTTTTTTTTTTTTTTTTTTTTTTTTTTCAGGCATAGTGAGTTTCACCAGGCAAAGTCTGAGGTGTGGAATGCAACCAGAAGCATGCTGCTTGCTGTGGGCAATGGAATGTGAGTGGAAGTCACAGGTCACTTCAGAATGGAGGCCTTCAGGTAAGCCTGCTTTACTGCTGTATCATCAACAAGGGCTGGTGCTGAAAAGGCCTTGAAAAGGGACAATCTGTCCTGCCCTCCAGGAGATCTCATGGCCCAGTGAGGGAGGAAGACATGGAAGCAGTCATCATGTAGGGTGATTGGGGCTGGGCCAATGCTATGTCTCAGCAGGAGGCGGCAATGAAGGATGCAGTCAGCTCTGTTGGGGGCAGGGGTTAGAGATGCCTATACTAAAATGCAAAGATCTTTAGTTGGGTCTTGAAGGACATGTTATGTTCTCCAGGTAGGCAAAGCATACATGGAAATTCCAGGTGAGAGAACTCTACTCTGTTTTTTTTTCTTGTGGTCTTTGTCTTACTCTGCTCTTTGTAATAGTGTCATGTATCTGCCTGGTCTCCTGCAGGCCATTTGCTGCTGTACGTAACAGCTGTGTACCTCAGTTTCCTCATCTGTCAAGGAAGTATAATTATAATGCTTCCTCATTAGAGTTGTTTTCAGGATTAAATTGTTTAATATGTATGGATATATATGAAGCATATGAGATGATGTCTTACACATGGTAAGCAATCAGTAAATGTTACAGTACAATACTTTATGTTTAATGGATGCTCAAAAAATGTTTTCCTCATTAAAGGGCTCCTCAGCTTTAAGTGACTTCTGTCACCTAAAATAAAAACCATTTTGGCTGTTGGAAGTCTCTAGCAGCCTATTATCTACTCTCAAAAAGCATCCCTCCCCTGAATTAACTAATTCTCTGATCTGGATTGGTATCACTCAATGATTAGCAGGGATTAGAGGAGCACCTACTACTAAAAGTCAGGGAGACACAAGAAACGATAGGACTAAGAACTGACCCTCAGACTTAGGGGCCAGCTGGGGAAACCCAATGTATGCTTGGGTCCAATAAAAAAGATACACCATAGGATGACCCTACCTTCCAGCTTGTAGGTGCTTTGATATAAAGAGCATCATGGCCAGAAGGGTGTGGGAGGGGAATTATCTGACTGTGCAGAGATTCTCGTGGATTCTCAAATGGATTTTCCAGAAAGTGCTTCATACAAACACACATGGCAGGAGAAGATGTGGGATTGCAGAGCTGCAAAGATGGCATTGTGCAAGGCAAACCCCAGGTCTCTCCATGAATTCTTTGTCTTCCATTAATTCTTTGAGACATGGAAAGTAGATTTCTAGGTACCATGGGAAATTAGGTATACTGCTGAGGGTGGTCCAGAAATAACAGCATGCTTACTGGAGTGCTGGGAAGATTAGAGGTGACAGAGGCTCCAAGGAGGAGTGACAACTGAAGCACCACATCAGAGAATGCTGAACTGAAGTCAGGAGGAAGGCAGGCCTGAGAACATGGGCTCATGGGCTCCCTACTTTGGTGACCGTGAAAGACCCATTTACAGATTGGGATTTTGGCAGCAATGGAAATTTCAGATTTGTGTGTTATCTCTTTGACTCAATGTTTTTATATGTTGCTTCCTGTTTATTAACTTCGATTTCTTATAACTTTGTGATGAGACAGTTGGAAGGCATGCCTAGCTCTCATATTGTATACATTGCCAGAAGGGCTAGATGGAGCATGTATGGAAGAAAGAATATGCCAATAAAAGCATTAATCAATGAAACATCATCAGAAGAGTTCATGGAAGAATGCACTGGCAAAGAAGTTACACACAGACATCTACCCAGAGACTCTGTGGTTGACTATAAGTAAAGTTTAAAAATGATGTAGAACTCAGAGGGAAAAGGAGTGTGGTGGAAGACTTCAAGGAAGAGGTGGTTGTTTACTGGGCCTTGAAGGATGGCTTGACTTTTGATATATGGAAGGAGAAGAAATGGTATTCTAAGATGAAGGTGATGATTAATTTTTATGTGTCAACTCGACTGGGCTATGGGGTGCCCAGATATTTCAAGGAATAGTCAACTAATTAATGCCCCTACTACTAGCTTTGTATCCTCCAAATTCATTCTTCACACAGCAGCCAGATCAAAGTTCTTTAATGGCTTCTTGTTGCACTTATCTGAGTTGCTGTGTGATATGGTTCCTGCCTTCCTCTTGAACCTCATCTCATCAGCCCCCAGCTCACTGAGCCTTTTTTACTCTGCCTAAGACTCAACAAGCTCTTTCTTTTTAGGGTATTTGCCGGTGCATTTCCTCTGCCTAGTTGGTCTCATGGCTGGCTCCTTTCTAAACTTCAGGTCTCAGCCTAGATCTCATCTGTTGAGAGAGGCCTCGCTGATGACTCTATCCAGCATTGCTCACCCTCCTCCCCATTATTTGCTGTCATTACTTTCTGTCATTACACTATTTATTTTAAACACTAATAACAATTTATAATTTAATGAGTGAACAAATGAACTAACTAATTAACTAAGATATTTACTCTCTGTCTCACCCACTGGAAAGTAAACTCCACAAGAAGAGAGACCTCTATTCATCATTGTATCACCAGTGTCTTAGTCTATTTTCTGTTGTTATAACTGAATACCTGAGACTGGGTCATTTATTAAAAAAAACCACAAATTTATTTCTTTCAATTTTGGAGGCTGGGAAGTTCAAAATCAACGGGTTGCATCTGGTGAGGGCCTTCTTGCTGGTGGAGACTCTGCAAAGTCCTGAGGTGGCACAGGGCATCACTTGGATAGGAATTGCATGAGAGAGAACAAAACTGGCTTTTATAATAGACACACTCTTGTGATAACCAACCCACTCCTGTGATAACCAACCCACTCCTGTGATAACCCATCAATCAATTTTATTCATTAATCCTTGAGTGGATTAATCCATTTATGAAGGCATAGCCCTCATGACCCAATTACCTCTTAAAAGTTCCACCTCTTCATAATGTGACATTGGTGATTGGGTTTCAACATAAGTTTCAGAGGGGGCAAATGTGCAACATGGCAGCCACACATGGTAGATACTTCATAAGCATCACATAATTCATCATGAGAGGTACAGCAGTGCCCAAGGCAAGGTCTCTGTCCTCAGGAATCTCATGGTTGAGTAGTGAGAGGCCAGGAGTCATGGTTCGGTAGGCTTGCAACCCAGTCTAACCTAATTTAAGGGAAGGTTGGAAGAGCTTCCTGGAAAAGGGGATGCATGAGGCAGGCCTCAAAAGGACTGAGGGCTGTTAATTGGCCTGATAGATTAAGAGAAGGGTCTTTTAGAAAGTAGAAGTTCCATGCATAAAGGATCAGAGGGGTGAAAATAGGGTTAAGGCCAGTCTAGAATGACAGCAATGCAGGACATGAGTTGCAACAGTAAGAGATGGGGTGAAAATAGAGCAAGGGCCAGATCACCCAAGACCTGTCATGTCACTCTAAGAAGATTACACTTGGCCTCGCATCAGTAGGTTGTCATTGACTGAGTTCAAGTGTTTTGTAGCAGAACAGACTTAAGCTAATTCCTTCTGGGTATCATGGTGAGGTGGAGGACCTTTAGTTAAAGGATCTTACATCTGTTCCTCATTGGCTGCATAGATTTCTCTTCTCCATGGCTCTCAACTCCATTACTGTCTAATAGACTACAGAAGACTGTAGAAAGGGAATGAGAAGGAAGAATATTTACAGTAGAGAACTTTGGACATGGAAGTAATTCCTGGGATGAAGAGAGAGTAGCAGAGGGTGGAGTGGAAAAAGCACTGGAATAGGAGTCAAGAACCCTGGTTCTGTCACTAGTTACTGTATGGCCTCGGATAACTCATTTCATCTCCCTGGGCTTTGATTTCTCCATATGGAAAATGGGGCTTTGGGCTTAATCTGGTAATTCACCAAAAATGTCCAGCCTTACAGAATCATACTGGTGGTGTGATTTTAGGCACCATGATCTTGAAGTAGGATGTATTTTGCTTGTCTGACTTAAGCCATATTCTATAAATGGCTCCTATGCATCCCCTCCACTCCCCTTCTCAAGGGAACAGACCTAGTGTGTGTCTATGTATCAGTACTTTGATAGGCACTGGAGATGAAACAAAGACAGGCCCAGTTTCTCTATTTTCATGAAGCCTATGGTTTAGCACTGGAAAACTTATTTTTAAAAAATCACACAAACAATGTAAAATTACAACTGTGATTAGAACAACAGAAGTAGCACACAGCATGAAGAGAGTCATTCGAAAGGAAGTCAGAAAAGCCTGTGACAGTTCTGGAGGCTGGGAAGTCCAAAATCAAGGTGCTGCTTCTGGTGAGGGCCTTCTAGCTGGTGGGGACTCTCTGCAGAGTCCCAAGGTGGCATAGGGCATCACATGGCTAAGGAGTGCAAAACACAGAACCAAACTGGCTTTTATAATAGACCCTCTCTTATGATAACTCCTTGCAGTAGTGACACTTGGGGGAGATCTGAAGGATGAGTCAGAGATAACTGGGCAGAGAGGGGAAGGTAGCAAGTGCCAGGCAGAGGGAACAGCATTATTCAGAGAGACAGGGCAAAGCCTGGTGTGGCTGGAGCAGGGAGAGGAGCCTGGCAAAGGATGAAGCTGGACAGGGGACTATTGAAAATACTGCATGGGCAGAGCCTAGGGAATCAAGTTAGTCAGACATTGGTCCTTTGGTTGCTGAATTGTGGGGGTTTCTGACAGTCCTACAGGAGGAGGGAGGATGTGAGGGGACATTTGGTGTAGGTGTGCTTGAGATGAGGAAGTATTTTCAATATTCTAACAATCCTTATTGCTACATGGATGTGTTCCATCTGACCATTAGTGACTGGAACAAAGAGGTGGACAGAGACCCAACCAACCATGAGGACCTAGAGAACATAGAGTTTTGCCCATATCCTGACAATATCGGGGAGCCACTTCTGGGGCCAAGGAGGATGGTGAGCGGACCACAACTGGATTTTACAGAACTGAAATTAAGGTCAGGAGAGCAAGGTTCTCACTTCAGCCTCAGAACTGAATTGGGGGCCAAAAATCAGTATTTAAGATAGACAGTATATTTCTGCAATATTTTAGAAAATTTCAAAGTAATGCAAAAAAAATTCAATTGTGGGCAAAATACCAACATTTTCAATAAAGACAGCATTTAATCCTACACTTTCATGACTCAACCTCACTTTCTTCAACCCAATTTACGCCCTGTCAGATTCTGTCTTCGTGTAAATTTTTGCTATTTTGTTCATCATGGACATATTTTGCATTCATTTAATAATAGTGTATGAAAATAGTATTTATCTTGATTGCTGAGTATTTAGGGTGGCTCCATAAATTTTGTGCCTGGCCCTAATTTGCAAGCACTCTGATTTTGAAGTGATGACTTGGGTCTGTGGATGTGGAGGCTCAGAGGAGGCCAGTGTGGATGTAGGGAGTCATGGGGTTGGGGTGCAGATGAGAGATGCGACCAGATTGTCTGAATGTGGCGGGGGGGGCATGTACAGGCAGGAATGATGCTCCCCCCTCTTCTGGGGGATTCTGAGGAGGGGGTGCAAGGGGGAAGTTCTGCGTGGCTGCCAGCCAGGCTTGTGAGCCAAGTGTCCACCTCCCTTGACGAGGCTGTTGGGGAGCCATTTTCCCAGGAGAGTGGGAAGCATCTGCAGGCTGCAGCTGGGAAGAACCAGATGTCCAGATGGACTGGACATCCATGTAGGGCCTTGGACACAGGCTAGAAGACCTTCCCATGATGTGAGGTCAGAGTCACATGGGACCTCTGAGTCCTGGGGACACAGATAGGGTTGCCAAGACAAGGTCAGGTCAGAAGCATATCAGAAAGCAGGGGATGGCGAAAGGCATTGAAGAGGGCTAATGATTGACAGCAAAATCAACAGCCAACACCATAGACATCTCAACTGGTTTAGCTTACCAAATTCTGACTGAAAAAATTTGAGGAAACTTTACATTGGGTGTCAAAACTGTTGCACACAGATCAGCTATAGGCAAGAGCAGAGTCTCAATGGAAATTTCATTTTATTTCTTAAAAACTGATGTTTACTTCTTATTAAGATGAAGGTTGAGCATCTTTTAAACAAATTTCAATAGCTTTAGGGGTACAAGTGGTTTTTGGTTACATGAATGAATGTATAGTGATGAAGTCTGGGTTTTTAGTGTACCTGTCACCCGAACTGGTATATTATACACAATAGGGGATTTTTTTTGTCCCTTATACCCCTCCCATCCTTCCACCTTCGTGGCTTTTTACCAGTACAATCCTAAAGACAACGTACCATCAAAGCAATAGCTACCAAGAGGTGGATGTGGTTGAGTTAAAGCAAAAGCAGACTGGTCAAGAGCAAAGGTCATGGCAACAGTTTTTTGGGCTTCTCACAGCAGTTTGCATGTTGACATTCTTGAAAGCGAAAGAATAATAACATCTACTTATTATGGTAATGTTTAGAGAAAGCCAAAGCTTTAGCAAAAATGCTCAGAAGAGCTTCACCAGAGAGTCCTTCTCCAGCATGACAACGTTCCTGCTCATTTCTCTCGTTAAACAATGGTAATTTTGCCAGAGTTTTGATGAGGAACCAGAAGGCATTTATCTAATTTGGCCTCTTGTGACTTATTGTATTTACTAATCTTAAAAAATTTGTAAAGGGCGCTCATTTTTCTTCAGTTAAAAATGTAAAAGTGACTTCATTGACATGGTTAAGTTGCAAGGACCCTCAGTTCTTCAGGGATGGACCAAATGGCTGACATCATTGCTTATAAAAATGTCCTGGACTTGTTGCATCTTATGTTGAGAAATAAAGTTTATATTTTTAATTTTTATCTTTTAATTCCATTTTCACACTTTTATTGCAGTCCCTTCATACTTATTAGTTGAAGGACAATGAACAGATGTGTTCCTTTTTTTTCTATTCTTTAAAAAAATTGTACATAAAGATGTACATAGTTTTGGGGTACTTGTGATAGTTTAATATATTCATATAATTTGTAACTATCAAATCATTGTACTTGGCATACCCATCACCGTAAATATTTTTTTCTTCATTCTAGAACTATTACAATTCACATCTTCTTGCTATTTAAAAATGTAATGATAGGATGTTATAAACTATAGTCACCCTAGTGATCTAGCTAACACTAGGTCTTATTTCTTCTATCAAAGCATGTATTTGTACCCATTAATCAACTTCTCTTCGTTCTTCTTCTCCTCTCTACCATTACCTGCCTTGTTTATCACCCACGTATGAGTGATTTGTTTGAGTTTCTTGTGGATTCTAGATATTAGTCCCTTGTCAGATGTATAGTTTGGAAATATTTTCTCCTATTCTTTAGGTTGTCTATTTATACAGCTGATTACTTCTTCTATTGTGCAGAAGTTTTTAGTTTGATTAAGTCTCATTTCACATGTGATGTTTGTCTTTCTGTGCTTGGATTATTTCACTTGACATAATGATGTCCAGTTCTCTCCATGCTGCTGCAAACGACAAGATTTTATTCTTTCTTATGGCTGAAAAATATTCCATTGTGTGTGTGTGTGTGTATATATATATATATGTGTGTGTGTGTGTGTGTATATACATATATCTATATATATCTATGATACACAGATATATGTATATATACAATAAGAAAATAAGAGAGAGATATATATTTTTTTCTTTGTCCATTTATTTTCTTTATCCATTTATTCATTGATGGGCAGTTTGGTTGATTCTTTATTTTGACTGTTGTAAATACTGCTGCAATAAATATGGGAGTGCAGTTTTTTTTGGACATATTGATTTGCTTTGTTTTGGATATAGACCCAGTAGTTGAATTGCTGAGTCATATGGTAGTTTTATTTTTAGTTTTTTGAGGAAACTCCAAACTGTTCTCCATAATGGCTGTGCTAATTTACATTTCCACCAACAGTGTACGAGAGTTCTCCTTTCTCTGCATTCTTGCCAGTATCCATTTTTGCCTGTCTTTTTGATAAAAGCCATTTTAACTGGAGTGATATGGTATCTCATTGTTATTTTGATTTGCATTTCTCTGATGATTACTGATGTTGAACATTGTTTTTTATATACTTGTTGGCCATTTGTATGTCTTCTTTTGGAAATGTCTACCCGGATCATTTGCCCATTTTTTATTTGCCCATGTTTATTTGCTATTGAATTGTTCGAGCTCCTTATATATTCTGATTATTAATCTGTTGTCAGTTGGGAGTTTACAAACATTTTCTCATGCTGTGGGTTGTCTCTTCACTTTGCTGATCATTTCTTTTGCTGTGCAGAAGCTTTTTAACTTAATATAATTCTATTTGTCTACCTTTGCTTTGGTTGCTTGTGCTTTTGAGGTCTTACACAAAAAAATCTTTGCGCAGACCAATGTCCTGTAGAGTTTCTTCAATGTTTTCTTCCAGTAGTTTCAAAGTTTCAGGTCTTAGATTTAAGTCTTTAATCCATTTTGATTTGATTTTTGTATATGGTAAGCGATAGAGGTCTAGTTTCATTCTTCTGCATGTAGATATCCAGTTTTCCCAGCATCCTTCATTGTTTTTTAAATGTGTTTAATTTGTAGCTGTGTTCCCTATTCTGTTCCATTGGTGTATGTGTCTGTCCTTATGCCAGTAGCGCACTGATTTGGTTACAATCACTTTGAAATAAATTTTGAAGTCAGGTAATATGATGCCTCCAGCTTTGTTCTTTCTGCTCAGGACTGCTTTGGCTGTTAAGGGTCTTCTGTGGTTCCAGATAAATTTTAGAATTTTTTTCCTATTTCTGTAAAGACTATCATTGGTATTTCAATAGGGATTGCATTGAATCTATAAATTGCTTTGAGTAATATGGTCATTTTAACACTATTAATTTTTTAAATCCATGAGCTTGGAATATCTTTCTTTTTTGTGTGTGTCTGCTTCAATTTCTTTCATTAGTGTTTTATAGCTTTTTTTGTATAGATTTTTCACTTATTTGATTAAATTGATTACTAGGTATTTTATATTCTTTGTAGCTAATGCAAATGGGATTGCTTTCTCGATCTCTTTTTCATATTGTTTGCTACTGGCATATGTAATTGCTACTGATTTTTGTATGTTGATTTTGTATCCTGCAACTTTACTGAATTTTTTTATCCGTTCTAACTGTTTTTGGCGCATTCTTTAGATTTTTCTAAGTATAAGACCATGTCATCTGTGAATAAGGATAGTTTGACTTCTTTCTTTCCAGTTGGAATGCCCTTTATTTCTTTGGAAGCTCTGGTATTGGGTGCATAGGTATTTATAATTGTTATATCCTTTTACCAAATTGGACCCTTTATCATTATGTGATGACCGTTTTTGTCTCTTTTCACAGTTTTTGATTTGAAGTCGATTTTTTCTGATATAAGTATAACTACTTCTGCTCCTTTCTGGCTTCTGGTTGCATGGATTATCATTTTCCACCCTTTCACTTTTAGTGTCTGTGTCTTTATAGGTTTTCTTATAGGCAGCACATAGTTGAGTCTTGTTTCTTTATTCATTCAGCCACTATGTCTTTTAGGAACTGAATTCACGTACATTCAGGGATAACATTCAGCGTTATTATTTAGTAAGGGTTTACTATTGACATTTTGTTGCTTGTTTTCTGGTTGCTTTGTAACTCTTCTCTTCCTTTCTTCCTGTCTTTCTTTGTGGTTAAGTGATTCTCTGGTAGTATGTTTTAATTCATCGCTTTTTATTTTTAGTGAATCTATTATAAGTTTTTACATTGTGGTTATCATGAAGCTTACAAAAAACATCATATAGATATAACAAGTTATTATAAGGACATGACAACTTATCTTAGATCACAAAGAAAAGAATAGAAACAAAAAAATGTTTAAACCTACACTTTAACTCTACTCCCTCTCCCATTTTGACTTTTATTTGTCTCAACTTACATATTTTCATATTACCCATTTCTTAACAGTTTGCTGTAGCTATTATTGTTTTGATGTATCTGTCTTTTGGCCTCCATACTAGAGTTATGAGTGGATTGCACACCATAATTACAGTATTAGAGGGTCCTGGGTTTGTCTGTGTACTTAATTTTACCTGTAACTTTTATGCCTTCAATTTTTTTTTTTTGCACTTTAATTTTAATTTTCTTTAAATTTTTATTTATTTATTTTTTTTACTTTCACATTGAAGAACTCTTAGTACTTCTTGTCTGATGGGTCTGGTGGTAGTGAATTCTCTCAGCTTTTGTTTGTCTGGGAAAGACTATCTCTCCTTCATATTTGAAGAACAGCTTTGCTGAATGCAGTAATTTTGAGTGACAGTTTTTTTTCTTTCAGCACTTTAGAGTTTAATTCCTTTTCCTCCTGGCCTGTAGGATTTCCATTGATAAGTCTGTTGCTAGACAAATTGAGGCTCCTTTATATAATATTTGCTTATTTTCTTTTATTGCTTTTGGGATCTTCTCTTTGTCCTTGACCTTTGAGAGTTTAATTATATATGCCTTGGCGTAGTCTTACTTAGGTCAGATCTTTCTGGTATTTATTTTCTGACCTTCCGATACATAGAAATTTGTCTGTTTCTCAAGTTTTGGGAAGTTTCTTTTTTTGTTTGTTTGAGTAAGGCTTTTTATCTCTCACTCTTGTTGAACTCTCTTTGAATACTAAGAATTCTCAGATTTGGCCTTTTGATGTAACTTTTTACATCTTGTAGATAATCTTTATTGCTTTTCATTCTTTCTTTCTCCTCTGACTGTGTATTTTCAAAAGCTTATCTTCAAGCTCACTCATCTTTCCTTTGCTTGATCCATTCTGTTGTTGAGAGCTTCTAATGAGTTTTTGAGTTCAGTAAACATAGTTCCCAGCTCCAAGATTTCTGTTTGGTTTTTACAATTTTTTTCAGTCTCTTTGTTAAGTTTCTCTGATAAGTTTCTGAATTGCTTTTCTGTGTTTTCTTGGAGATCACTGAGTTTCCTTAAAACTACTATTTTGAATTTTTGGTGAAAGAGATAACATTCCACCATCTCTTTAGGGTCAGTTGCTGGTTCCTTACTTTGTCCATTTGAGGAGATCATGGTTCCCTGTTTGCAGTTGCTTCTTATGGATGTATGTTTATGTCTTTGTATTGAAGGATTATTTGTTTCTGTCTTCCCTGGTTGGCTTGTTTTGGTTTTTATTGGATATATTTGTTTAGAGATTGTTCACCACTAGGCCACTGACTCATTTTCAACTCTAGGTAGTGCCTTAAGCCCAGGTTTGCCTTGGCTTTAATAAATGATCTAAGCACTGCCCTTCCTGACAGGGAGATTTTAAAGGTGATACCTCAGCAGTGCAGGAAGGCTGACTAGGGATTCATTCCCAGAAGAGCTGTGGTACAAATCTCCTGCAGTGTGATGCTGTTGTAGGCACTGCCTCCCCCTTTTCTCTGCCTCTCCTCAGGGATAGTTCTCCTCTCAGACACTTGTGATGCTTTCTATGAGTTAAGGTAGAGAGAGGTCTCCTGCCAGAGAACCCAAGATGGTGGAGGAGTTGGTTGCTCTTCTCAATCTCACCTTTTGCTGTATGAAAACAGTGAGTTGGAGAACAATTTTCGGCATACTTGCTGCTGGGCAGAATGAGGGGAAGGGCATCATGGATGTGAGAGTCCAATTCCTTTGCTGTTTTCTTGGAGTTTTTTCACTTCCCTGCAGCCCTCAAAACTGTTTCATCTTCATCTTTGAGTGCTGGGTTATTTCTGATGATAATCTTAGCACTATGTATTTCTTTTTGATTTTCTGTTGGTGGGAAGAGTGGTGGAAGTATGTGAAACTAGCTTGCTTCTATGCTACCATTTTGGAACTGGAACTCTCAGGCATTCTTAAATATTTCTAAACCTTAGCTTTCTCTTCTGGAGAATGGGGGTAATAAATAAAGCTGCCTTTCAGGACTTTTGGAAGGACACACTGTATTTAACTCATGGAAAGTGCTTGGCACACTGCCAGGCAAAGAGAAGGGGCTCAAATGTACGAGTTTTGATTATTTTCACAATTCTACAGTTGAGTTGGTTTATGTCCAACCCACCTAATAATTTTTGGTAGATAAAATGAGACAACAGATGGGAAAACATTTTTGGAATGTATAAACTGATCTTTTAAAAGTAGTGATTTTTCTAAATCTTAAAATCATTTGCAAAGGTTGTTTCATCTGTATATGGCTAGTTGCTTTGACATGTGCCTTTGAACAAGGGTAGAAAGCAGGTAAAGAGACAAGGAAAGGTCACCAGGAGGGTGCAGGGTTCTAAGCTGAAAGTCGAAGGAGCAAAAAGAGTCTGCCCTTTCTGAGGAAAAGAGCAGATAAAATCATTTGGGTAGGAAATCCTGGCTAAAGGCAGATTCCAGAGAACTCTGGGTGGTAGGTGAAGACCTCAGGCTTTAACCAGCAGGCAATGGACATGAAACTAATCGCAGTGACACCCAAGTGTCTCTAGCTTCTCCATAGCCCTTTGATCTGCCAAATTGTGAGTCTGTTTCTCTGACTATGTGTGTTAACATATTGCACAAAGCTCAGAAGAGTTTCAGGTAGATCTTGAGGGCCTGACAGAAAAAGGTGGTGAAGGCCATGAAGGAAGGGAGCCTGTGCCCTGGAAGTGACTCAGCCTGTGCAGGGAAACATTGCCCAGCAGAAGGCTTGGTGCCCAGCCCTCAGCCTTCTGTGACTGACTCTATGTGATGGAGAGTTGGGTCTCTGCCCATTAGAGAGGTGGAGTGGGGTAGGTAGGGGGTCCTGCAGGGTGCTTCTAAGGCTCAAGGATGAAATCTGCCCCATAAGATGTGACAGGCCCATGGATCCTCTGCTTAGACCTTGATTACACTCTGAAGACCCACCCTGGTAGAGATACTTGATCTGGATTTTGAGATTTGTAGGTAGGGGTGGGGAAGTGGGAAGGGATAAAAGTTTGCTAAGTACCTTTAATGCTCATAATCATTCTCTGAGGTGCCTGTGGTTTACAAATGAAGTCCCTGAGATTGATAGGCTAAGAAACTCCCAACTCCAGTTTCAGACATGGGGAAGCATTATAATGTGATGAGAAGAATGTGTTAGAAGTCAGGCAGAAGTGGGTTTAGACTCCCTTATTACTATCGATTTGGTTGCTTATCTGTAAGCTCCTGGGCAAATAACTTCACCTCTTTGTGCCTTCATTTCACAATTAAAAATAGGAATAGACACACCCTTTATTATAAGAGTGATGTTACAATGATCTGCGGTAGCACAATTAAGGTATATAGTGCCATATGTGGGAAATGGTAAGAAGTGGATAAGGATTAACTGATGATTGTTTCTTTCAGAGTTGAATGATATGGGAGGACTAGAACATAGACAGGGACATAAATTCAAGAAAGGTCTCCCTGCGGAAGAGACATTTCAATTGAGATAAGAGGGAGCCAGCATTATGATTATTATGGAATGAAGGATTTATTATAGTTGGAGCAGTAGCTGGACATATTTAAGAAAAAGAAACCCAGCACATCCAGCCCCCAAGGTAAGGCCATGAGGAGATTGTGGAGAAGGTGTTGGAATACTGCTGCCTCTGTGCAGCGTGCACCTCTCTGGGCCTACAGCCATGCCTCCGGAGGTGGGCCTTAGGCAGATGTTGGTCAGCAAGATCTGCCATTAGAAAGGCAAGCTGGGCACAGAACAGAAGAGCATGGGGACAAGCAGAGATGCTCCAGGTACTTCTGTGCCTGCCCATCAGCATATCTGACTATGATGAGCTTTTGAGAATGCCAACTGCTGCTTCACTTCCTACCTTCCAAAGCTTGTGCAGGTTCCTATTTTGGCCAACTCTCTCCCAGAACCATGCAACAGGGGGATTCTGAGAGCTACAGTTTCATCTTATCCAGTTGACAGCACAATTATGACAATGCTGATACATTATTTCTTATGATAGGAAAAACTTGAGGGAGAAGTTTGGGATGGAGAAAAACAGTTCTGTTATGGACATACTTCATTAGATATGTATGTTTAGGATGGCCTCAGTGACCCCTGTGTCCTGCTGTTCATGCCCTCTGTAACTCCCTATCCTTGACTGTGGGCTGGATTTAATGACTCACTCCTAGCAAGCAGAATTTGGCAGAGGTGATGGAACCTGAGATTAGCTTACACCCATGACTTCTGTTTTGGGTACTCTTTCTTGTTCTCTCATTCTCTTGCCCCAGAGCAGGGCAGTTGCCCCTCTGTTAGCTGCCTGTTGAGATACCCATATGGCAAGGAACTGGAAAAGGCCTGTGGCCAATGGCCAGTGAGGAACTGAGATCCTTGGCCCAATGACCTACCAGGAACAGAACCCTGCCAACAACCACATGGGAGAGTCTGGAAGCAAATTTTCCTTTGGTTACACCTTCAGATGAGATTGCAGCTCCATCCAGTAGCCTGACCATAATCTCATGGCAGAACCTCAGCTAGAAGCACCCAGGTAAGTGGCACCAGATTTCTCATTTACAGAAAATGTGACATAAAAAGTGTTGTTGTTTTAAACCACTAAATTTGGGGGGTAATTTGTGATATAGCAATAGATAATCAGTAGAGACATTCAAATGAATATTTGTGCTTGGAGCTTAAGGGAGAGGTCAAAGGTAGAGTAAGTCTTTAGGAGTCTTTAGTATTTGATGGCACTTAAAACCATGGAACTGGATAAGATGATTAAAGTAGGAACAGTGATCAGAGGAGAGCAGAGCTCTGAGGAGTGAGCCTTGGGCTTGCCAGCATTCAGGTTTGGCCAAAGGAGGGAAATTTAGCAAAGCAAATGCGCATGAAGATGCCAAGGTGGAAGGAAGAAGAGCAGAAGGGTGTGGTGTCAGGAGTCGGGAGAAAATTGTGTCAAGGAGAGAAGTCTGTGCTGTGTGAGTTCAGTTAAGGTCAATACCTCTGAGAAGTGGCCATTGACTTTGACTACACGGAGTTGGTTGGCAACCTGGACCAGCAGCTGGAGTGGAAGAGAAGCCCAGTTGGAGAGAACTGGGGAAAGCAGGGAGCAGGGAGGTAATTGTGTTCCTGAATAGGCATTAGGAAGTGTGTCCAAAAAATATGGACTTTCCTTTTCAATTCCACTAAAACTGTTTACTTTCCTGTGGTCTTTGGAGATGGGAGGCAGGAGAAGAAGACAAAGGGCTGAGTAGAGGGTGGCGTTAGGGAACTTGATTGACATAGCTGAAGCAAGTTTGATGGCAGAGCCAGGGGGCTCATGTGGTTTACATCCTATTTGGGTTAATTAGTTAATGAAATCACTTTTGCAAAATTATAAGAGAAGTCTGACATGGTTGACTCCATCTTGCTTCTAGTCTCACAGGCTGGCTGTCTTCACTCATTCTTGGGCTTAGTCCAAGCTAACTTCGGGAAACATTTAGTTTATAGTATAAATGATAACAGGCCTTCCCCAAAACTCAACCACCTTTCTAAAGTTAATGAACGGCCACGAGGTTAAGAGGATGTGAGGAGCCAGAATTCTGCTAAGGCGTAGACATAAACCATTACCAGTCATTATTCCGGAAGTCACAAGATATGCAACTTTCCCAATTACTCCTGCGGAGAACACCGCTATTGTAGCTCTTAAAATTGGCCATTTGCGTTATCTTTTCAGGTTTCTGCATTTCTGACTACCGATGGCTCTACCTGGCCCTTCCCTGACCTAACTTGTCCTGTGGCCCCCACCCAGAAGTAGAATCCCTGGCTTACCAAACTATCCTTGAAAAACCCTAGCCTCCAAATTTTCAGAGATTGATTTGAGTAATATCTCTGTCTGCCATGTGGTGTGGCTGGCCTTGTGTCTAGTAAACTGTTTCTTTATTGCAATGTCACTGTCTGGTTTTGTCTGTGCAGTGGGTAAGAAGAACCCATTGGACACAGGCATTAAGATAGTTTCTTTGTATTGTCTGAACTAGAAATCTATCCTTCAGCCATTCAATACTCTGCACAGGGACTCTGCCAGGCAGTGATGATCCATCATCAAGTCAGACATGATGCAAAGGGGAGAGAATCCAGGGTCTGGAGAGGGACAGACGATTTCATAAACAGTATAGGACCTGTGAGTAGTCCAAGTGTAACAGAGTTGCATCCTAGCACTAAGGGAGAGAGAGAAAAAGGGCCCAAGCTTGCTGGAGGGTGTGAATGAAGACTTCCTGGAGGAGGTGGCCCCTAGTGGAGCTTAAAGACTTGTGGTTATTGTGATTATCAAATATTCCAGGCCTCTTCCTGCCCTGCCCTCCAACCCCACCTGCTATTTCTCCTCCAACTCTTCCCTTCCAAGTTGCCCACTGCTGTCCAGCTTTTCCCTTCCCCAAACATCTCTCCTTTCTCCTTCCAGTTATCTCCCTTGCCCTCCCCCTTTCTTTTCTCCCTCCTCCCTTCTCCACTAGCCTCCACTGCTCTTTTCTCCCCTTCCCTCCCCTTCCCTGGCCCAGGATGAAAGCCCTTCCACAGCCTCCCAGCTGATGAATTATGCATGCCTTTCAGCGGGTGTGCCTGGCATCCAATTAGGGCCTTGGCCAGGTTGATCACTTAGACAGATTAAAATGTAATTCATTGGGGTTGACATTTAAGCCCCAGTGTGAATGGCGGTGAGGAGAAGTAAATGCTCTCCGGGTACCTGGTGTGTATTTGGGGGTAGGGGAGGCTCTCAGCTACCTGTACTTGCTTAACTAATTCCAGCCTGGAGTAATGTCAGTATGCACACTGGGCCTCTGATGCACAGTGGAACGGGGGAAAGGTCCAAGGCAGGCTTTGAGCCAAAGCAGGCTTTAAAAAAATCAAAAAACTTTTTATTTAGAACTAATTTGAGATTTACGCAAGAGTAGTGATATTAGTACAGAGAGTTCCCATATGCCCGTCACTGAGCTCTCCCTCATGTTAACATCTTATGTAACCATGGCACAAGGATCAAAACTAAGAAATTGATGAGGGCACAATACCATTAACTAAACTACTAACGTTTTTCCCATTTCACCCAGTTTCCCACCAGGGTCGTTTTTCTGTTCCAGGATCCAGGCCAGGAGCCCACATTCTAAAGCAACCCTGTGGGATCGTGCCTCTCCAAGGACAGCAATTCCTCCCTGATCCTCAGACCAGCATTTCTCAAACTTTAGGGTCCAGAGAGTTATCAGGGATTTTGTTTAAAGGACGTGTCCTTCCCTAGACATTCTGATGCAGCGAGTCTTAGGTAGAACCCTGGCACATCCTTAACAAGCATCCCCAGCCAGACATACACTCCCAGCTAACTGGCTGGTTCCTGGATTCTTTGTAAGTCAGGTCTCAACTTGCAGATTTCCTTCATCCCCTGGCTTAGCCTCAGAAAACAGCAGCGTTACCCCCACCAGCAGCTACTACCAGACCCTGGGGAGATGGCTGGACTAACACAAAATCCTGATTTTGACCACTGGGTCGGACACATCATCTGCCAGGCCTAACCCCCTGGTTAAATCCTACCTGAAGAGGAGAGAAAGTGACATTTACCTGCCAGTCACAGATACATACATATTTTCATGTAATCTAAACAGTAACTGCTGTAAGTAGATACTATTTCCCCCATCTTATAGGTGTGGAAACTGAAAAAAGTGTTATTAAGGGTAGTGATATTGCCAGATTTTGCAAATAAAAATATTAGAGCCCTAGTAAAAGTTGAACTTTAGATAAGACAATTCTGGAGACATACTTATATTTTTAAAAGTTGTCATTTATTGGAAATTTGCATTTAACTGGACCTCCTGTATTTTATCTTGCAGCCCTGAGGAAGTGATAAGTCTGTGGCTGCAGAGCTCGTCAGCAGGCCCGGATGTGGATCTCACTCTGATGTCTACAGCACAGGGTACCCTGTGCTCGCCAGCTCAATGCCTGCCTCGCCTAGTGAGCTGCAGGCAGCATGAGGTAGGGGCTGTATGGATTTGTTTCCTGCTGTATCTCCAAGGCCTGGCACCATATGGCAGTAGACACTTAATAAATATTTGTTAAATAAATGAATGACTAAATGCATTCATGAAGGGACTCAATACTCTCTTTATACCAGGGAAGGCTCCAGATGATGATGATTAAACAGAAAGGCTGAGCTGACTAGGTTTAAACCACCTTTGCAAAATTATAAATTATAACTGAGGAAATTAGGACAGTGAAAGAAATCAGACCTAACTGACTCCATCTTGCTTCTAACTTTTAAGCTGTCCTTGCTCATTCCTGGGTATAGACCAAACTAACTTTGGGAAGGGATTCAGTTCATGGTTTGACTCTGAAACAAAATGGATAATAACCCTTTCCCCAAAAGACCCTCTTCTTGCCTGGGGACCAGTTTGCTTTTGCAGGACTAACTAATTAGCTACAGATTAGAAATCACAGTTTAGGGGCCATGCAGCCTCTGGCTCCAAGAGTCTGAACCTTCCCAAATTGCTCCTGGGGATAACATCACTAATGTAAAACCTAAAATCGGTGCTTGAGATATTTTGCAGATCCTGCACTCCATGGATCAGCTGACACCACCCAGACCCGTAATCTGACTCAACCAGTTTCGCCATCCCACCCAGGAACAGAGATAGCAAGAAAACCTCACTTTGACCCCCTATAATTCCATCTCCAACCTGACCAATCAGAACTTCCCACTTTTCAAGTTTCCACCTGCCAAATTATCTTTAAGAACTCTGATTCCCAAATGATTTTATTACTCAAATCAGGGAAATTGATTTGAGTAATAAAAAAACTCCAGTCTTCTGCACAACTGGTTCTGCCTTGCGTGAATTACTCTTTCTCTATTGCAATTCCTCTGTCTTGATAAATCTGCTCTGTCTAGGCAGTGGGCCAGGTGAACCCAGGGTGGTTACAAGGGCTGGGTGATAAAATTGCCTCTAGGTAGGCAAGAGGAGTTGGAGGTCTGTGGCCTCGTCCCCACACTTGGGGGCTCAGTTCTTCCACACTGAACAATGGCAAGGAGCCCTTTTTGTCTCCACCTCTCAGGACCTCTGGTTTCTCAAAGGTGAAATGGGATTGTGTCTCTTCCGACTCTAGGCTTCTGTGACTCCATGCTTTTTCTTCCTTAACCCCACCCTCTAGTAGGCAGAGAATATGGCCAGAATAGAGGATTTGCTGCTGAACATGGCACATCTCCTTCCCAGGTCACTGTTTCTTCTCCCTTGTCTTCTCCTTCCCCCTGCTCCTTCTCTTCCTCCTCTTCCTCTTCCGCTTCTTCCTGCTTCTCCTCCTCCTCCATGCCCCCATCCTCCATCTCATTCTCCTCCTCCTCTTTCTCTTCCTCCTCAACCTCCTTTTCCTATTCCTCCTCCTCCTCCTTCATGCCAACCTTCTGAGCACCCCCTTGGTGCCTGGCCTTGCATTTTTTCTTCCTCGAATGCTCCCTTCCACCCTAGCAGATAAAATCAGAAGCCCAGAGAGACCCGGCACAGCACAGTTCCTCACAGACAAGGAAAGACGTTGGGAGCGCATTGTGTCTTTTAAAATAGACCTGTTGTCGTCGGAATGTATTTTTAGCCATGGGAGAGACTGGCATGCACTCAGTGCCACCATCTGCCAAAGGCAGTTGCTAGGCAACTGACACTGACGACAGCGAGGAGATGACTTCATGGAGGATCTGGGGACCCTGGTGGCCCAATCCCGCTTCCCTGTCTAATGCCTGCATGCCAACAGTCAGGCCCACGAGAATACACGCTCCTCTCCTTCTGGGAGGGGTGGGGAGTTGATTCAAGGCCTGTCAGCTGAGCACATTGGTTGCTGCACAGGTAACAAGGGACAATGAGCCATCACTATCACTGTGACTGGTAGATTTTCTATTTAGGAACTTCAGATGCAACTGTGGTCTAAGATGGGGGCTCTGAATTAAACTAGACCAAAGAATACACATTCCTTTCCCTTGCAGCCCCGTAGGTACTGGTCTGAGTCCAGGCAGGAGCTGTTTGGAGGTAGCTGGCCCAGAGGAGGCTTCATAGACAAAGAGCAGGTCAGTGGCCAGGACCCCGGATTATGGCCCAGTTCTGTATTTTGCTCTCTTTGTGAGTTGATGAGTCTTTTCCCTTTCCTGGCCCCACTTTTTGTCACCTTCCAAGAAGGGATACTGCACCAGATAAAATACAATTATGGGAATAAAAAACAGAATAAGCACATAATAGAAAACCTGTAAGCCAGATCTGGGTTTGCTCATGTGATACTTCAGGTAAGATACTGAAATTCTCAGTGCCTTCCTCTCTTTATCTGCAAACAATTGTAGTAACACTTTCATTGTGATGTGAGAATTAAAGCAGCACATGAAAGACATGCACCTTTGTTTCGGAGTATTTTGGAGCACAATAAATGGGTGAGTATTACTCAAATTCTGTAGCTAAGACTGTATGCTGTCCACCAAGATCATTTCTCCTCATCCTTATTAATAGACTTTAAGCTGGGCGTGTTTCCAGCCTCCCTTGTAGCTAAATTCTCACCAAAGGCATACGAAAGGAAAGGATGGGGGCAGCCTCTACTTCACTCACAGGAAAAATGTTTCCCTGAGTATCTTCTTTTCTCCTCTATCTAAGCAGAACATAGATATACCTGGGACACAGTCTGACCATGCAGAGCAGGAGGACATGTAGGGGCTGGGGCAGAGCAACAAGATGGAAGGGACCTGGGGCTGCTCTTGTCTTAATACAGTTTGTGAACTAAAAAGAGGACTGAGTGAATGTCATTTGCTTGGGATGTATGAGCACTGGCAGATGAGTGGAGAAGGGACAAAGAGAAGGAAAAACAGCCACAGCGTGGATGACAAGAGCTTAACCCATCAGGGAAGTGCTGGGAAATAGGGTGAAACAGTGTTTAGGGCTAGCCAGGGAGTGAGGAAGTGGGGGCAGTTTTACACAGTTTTACCCTGACACCCATCGGACCCTGGCACCTCCAGTCTTTCACGTGCTGTGAACAGAGTGAATGTGAATGTTGGCAGCCCAAGGGCAAAGATGAAGGTGCTGGCCATGGGCAGCCGAGCCAGCAGGTGCAGAAATGGTATGGGGCACTGAGGGCATGTAGGCACAGCTCCTGCAGCATCAGCCATGCATTGCCAGAAACAGAAACACTTCCATGCTCTCGAGGATTCACTGTACATTGATTCTCTGCAGTTTAGCATTCCCCCTAATTAATTTAATTGCCAAGCGCTATGCATATGGAAGATTCCTTTTTTTTTTTCAGTCCTGCCAAGCTCCTGGGCTTTATGTGATACTCATGGAGGTTATGTTGTGATTGAGGAGACAAGGTTAAAGTTAAGAAACCACAGTTACTCAAAAGAGTATGCAATCAAATGGTTAATGGTGTTTCTGGGGCTCAGGGAGCAAATGACATAGGCCCTCAGGGAAGGGGCAGATATATGTGGACCAGCATAGTCAGAGAGTCTTCCTGGAGGAGGCGGCCTGAAGCAGGACTTTATCTGTTGGAGAGGACTGGGAGTGCTGGGGTGAAGGGCATTCTTGCTGAGCCATGGGATAGCTCCTTCTGTCAGGTGTGGGGTAAGCGGGTATGTTGGCTTCTTTGATGGCACAGTGGACTCAGACCAGTGGCTGCTGGAGATGGCTGCATGATGCATTTAGAGGAGTGGGCTGCAGGTTGTATCTTAGCTGGGAGGGATCTGGAGGAGAGGGTCTGGCCACAGGGCACATTACCATTGCTCTCTGTGTCCTGAGGTGGGGAGGCTAATGGCAGGTGCCCCTTGTCACACACCTGATATTGCCAGTGTCCAGGTGGCATGTCTGGCTCACTGAAACTGGGGCCTGCCCAGCAGTCAGGGAGCAGAGGTGAGTGTCCTGGAGTGAACTGGGAGCCTGGATGACCAACACAGGCTGGGCACTCATGCAGGCAATGCGTCCAACAGGCTTAGCAGACAGTAAGCACTCACACCGTCTTGGAAGGCAGGGCTGGGAGCTCCTTATGGACCATCTGGTCCAGTTCCCTCATTTTGAGGATGGAAGCATGGAGCCCAGAAAAGGGAATGAACTTGCCAAGGCCAGCAGAGGTAACCAGAATTCAGATTTCCTCATTTCCCAGGCAGCCAGTGCAGCGGACATAGAGCTAGGTGGGGTCACAGACCTCAGATCTTCTGCCATTCAACTGTGGGCCATTCATTTTACCCACTGGCAGCTCAGAACTCAAGAAAGGGTGAGATCAGGTTCCTCTGCCTCCAGTCATCTGCGTGTATGTGCGTGTGTGCTTAATCCATGGTAATTAGAACCTCTCCTTTCCTTCAAATATCCATGGCTCCTCTCTGCCACCTCTGTGCTCTATCCCAATGTAGAACACAGTTCATGGTGTCTAACTGCAGTCATTCCTGCTTTGCTTTCGGTTTGGTTTGTTTTAACCTCTAGGCACAGGTTGGTTTTGCTGATGAATGTGAGGAGTGGATTGAAATGAACAGATTAACTTCTATCCTCATTCTGTGTCCAATTTCAGTGGGAAAGAGGGTACAGGAAAGACTCTAGCCCTCCATTCCCTCAACAATGAATTGAGGACAAGTGGAAAAGAATGAGGAAGATCAGCCAGGCTTCCCACGTTTCCAGCCCTCTGAGCTCTGGAGGGAAAGTGGAGGGCAGTGTCTCTCAGAGGTAAGGAGGCTGTACAGCCTTGACCCAAACCCAGGCAAATAAAAACTGCCCTTTGTGGGCTTGTTACAAATCCCATCACTTCTCTCCACTCCTCATGTCTACAGATGTGGAACATGCGTTCCCAGTTCTAGGTTCTCTCTGCATTTTATTATCTTTGAGAAAATACAAACAGCTTCCTTTGTTCTCTTTGTGAAATTTTTGTCTGGAAAGGTGAGAAAGGAGGAAGAAGGGTTCAGTCTTCAGCCCCTGAGAAGGGGAATCCCTCTTGAGCTGGTGCTAAGTGACCATGCCCACTGCAGGTAGAGGAGTAGATAGGCCTCCACGAGGCACCCAATCTGGGGAATCAGACCTACAAGTCAAGGTACTTATGGCCAATACAAGACATAAGATGAACTAAACTGCAGGAATTGTGGGTCACCTCACATATACAGGGATTAAGAAGGGAAAGATCAGTGTGGACTATTGCAGTTACAGAAGACACTACGGGACAAGAAGCCTGCAGCTGGATGCAGACAGATGGGACTGGGCAGGACAAGAGGAACAGGAACAGGAGGCTCCGGTGTTCAAGGGGGAAGAGTGAAGAAAGCAGAGGCCCAAGCTGTGAAGGAGTAGAAATAAAACTGGAGAGTTAGGCTGATTTAAGGCTGTATGGATGGAGGCTAGGGAAGGAGCAAATTGATAAAGAATCAGACAGGGTAGGGGAAGGAGGAGCTGGTTCTTTGATGTCAAGGCAGACAAGAGAAGAGTAAGTCAGCACGTGCTCTGATAGCCTAGGAGGGCTTCGGGGGACAGTGATATATCCACATCCATTTTCCAACAGTTTTGGGAGATGGGATGAGTAGGAATGGAGGGATCCGGTGCATGGGACAGGAAGAGGGAAGATGGGCAGCTTCCTGTGGAGCAGACCTGCCATGGGTCTCAATTCCCTCAAGCCCTGGAGATTTCCTCATTAATTCTACAGATGTACTCATCGGGCATAAGCAGGGACAGGGGCTTGGTGGTGAGGAGCCTAGTTCTGCCAGGTCAAGCTCGTCTCTCCACACCCTCCTCCGAGAAGCCTGGGATGAATAAGTTGGCCTTGCCACCTGCTGTGGGGGACTTACCTGAGAGTAATGGGGGTGCCCTCTCTGACTATGCTGGTCTACACTCATCTGCCCCTTCCCTGAGGGCCTATGTCACTTGCTCCCTGAGCCCCAGAAGCATGATTAACCATTTGATTGCAGGTTTTTTTGAGACACTTCTGCTTCTTAGCATTAACTTTGTCTCCTCAACCACAACACATGAGTATCACATGAAGTCTGGAGCTTGGAGGCACTGAATAAACCCAAAACCTTTCATATACACAGCACTCGACTATTAAATTAGGGAGAAAGCTAAGCTGCAGAGAATCCTCAATATACAGTGTCATCATGAACATGGAAGTCCATTTCCCTTTCTGACAAAGCATGGCTGATGCTGCAGGGGCTGGATCCAGTGCTCTTCCGTCTGCTGGAGTTTCGTTCAGAAACAGAGAATACTTTATTGCCCATGGGATGAAGTTTCTCATTCCTTCCCATAGCACTTGAAGCTCTCAATCACTTGGCCTTGGCCTAAAGTCCTGTCTTTATTTCTCATTAGTGTCTTATCATCATCATCACCAAATAAAATTAACTGGCTTTAATTGAGCACCTATCTATGCCAGGAACTGTTCTGAGCATTAGATGTGTAATAACTTTTAATCTTTACAAAAACCCTAGGGGCAGAGACTATTTCTCTTCATTTCATGAAGGAGGAAACTGAGGCACAGAGAAACAAACTTGCCTGAGGTCTCTCAGATAGCACATGGTGGGACAGTGGTTGCATCTGACCCAGAACTTCTTGCTTTGCCTCAACCATACCATGCTTGCAGCTTTTACCCAAGCTGGTCCCCCTGTCTACCTCTCAGCTTCTCACCTACCTGCTGAACAGCCGCATAAGACCTGCCTGCAAGGTCTGTGTTAAAAACACCTCTTCTAGAAAGTCTTCTCCAGCACCCCTGGGAAGCCCTTCTCTCTGGACTCCCCCGCACACTCCGATTCTGGTACCCAGCACACCATCCTGCTAGTATTCATTCATGTGCCTGTGCATCCCTCAAAGAAGCCACCCTCTTTCTATTTTTGCACTCTTTTAAATAAACATTTAAGTGACATGAAGGAACTACATTGTCAACTTCAAGGCTTTTTCTCCCTCCCTCCAAGGTCTGGTATGGAGCAAGGATTCAATAAGCATTCACTGAATGGAGACAACTTTCTGCCCTGGCTTGGCTCCTCTGTGACCACCCTGTCCCCAACTCTTTGCTGACTGGGAGAATCCAGACATCTCATACAGCTGCAGCTCTGTGTGGCCCACTTTGGCTGGAATTCAAGGAGTAATTACAGAAAAATGAGTATTATTACAAACCACATCAATCAACGTCCGTCTCCTCAAATGCTCTCACCAGGAAACAGGGATGATCTCAGCCAGACGTTGTCTTGTTTAAGCCCAAGTGTCTTTCTGGTGACCAGGAAATGTGTGCACCTTGGAGGGACACCAGCATTGATCATCTGTAACAGAGTCTGTAGGACGTACGGCTTGTCCAGTTGGAGGCTGCAGGTCCCTGGAGGCAGACAGACCTGAATTCAAATACTGTCTGTCCCTTTCTCTCTCTGTGGACTTGGACAAGCTTAACTTATCTGCTTCTCATTGTTTTTATAGGTGATGTGGAGACAGTAATACTTCCTGGGAGTGTTGTCTTGATGATTAAATGGCATGGCATGTCTAAAGTGTCCAAAGATTTCCTAAGTGATTAAAAAAAATAAAAGCTTCCTTTTCCTCGCACTTCTCAATTAATCATTGTATTCTTTGTTCTCCATTGGGGGTATAATTTCGTAATCACGAGCAGTTTGCATCAGCAGCCTGATGCTAAGGCCCAACTTTATCTATGTGCCTCCCAGAGCTCAGAGGAACCAGGACAGAGAAGTTTTCCTGGAGAAACAGGGGCTTGCTCTGGGCATAGGAAGAAGAATCACGTTAAAAATCAGATTTAAAAATATTCTGGGGAGTGCTAGGATAACCTGGATAAAAGGAGAAAAGCAACCAGGAAGTAGAGGATCCTCAGCCATGAAGCCCCTCCCACTGTACAATACCACTGTGGAAACCATCCATGCTCAGTCTGCAAAGGAAGCTGTCTGTGTGATAAAGCCTGGATGCAGAGCATGGGAAACATCATGGATGGGGAGGGCGGGACTTTGCTGCTGTAAGAAGTCTGGGGAGAAGAACTTCTTGCCCTGGATCACTGGCACATTTAGCAACCTGTTTAAAGAAAATTGATAAAACTTGAGACTCAAGTAGCCAAGTGCCTCCATTTGCATGGATGGAGCTTGGGTATGGTGGATTTTGGATGATTTTTGTCAATCTATTCATTTCAACTTAATAAAATATCCTGATACCCTCTTTGGGTGAGACATAGCACTAGGAGTTGGGAATCCAGGAGAGAACAAGGCAAGTTGGCACTCTGTGTTGCTCGCAGTCTTCTAGAATCAAGTAGGGGGAGGAATGGATTGGAAACACCGATGCTGACCTCTGCCTGAGGGCAAAAGGAGGCCCGACTTGAGACTAGGAGGATGAGAGTGTCTGCTGTCATTATGCTGTGCCAGGTGGGTCTATTTTCTCCACTTATTATTTACTTTGTTGCTTATTAGCTGTGCTACTATAGGAATATCACTGAATTTTTCTGATCTTCAGTTTCCTTTTTTGTATAATGGGACTACTGATAACAACTTCTCATTTGAAATAAGCTTTGTGAAGATTAAGAGAGACAATGAGTATAACATATTTATGCAGTGTAATTACCAGACAGGTGCTGGTGGCAATGGTAGCAGAGATTTAACCCTGAGAGGTCCAGGTGCTTCCATATTGACCTGGATTCTCCAGTCTGGCAAACTCATCCCCTCATCTGAGGGTCTGGAGCTTCACCACCCCACACCCTCCTCCAGGCATGTGTGTTGTACGGAAGAAGTCACCAATGGTGGCATCTCAGGCAACAGCTGTGAGACAGAAATTCAGATGACGGCCTCCATGTCTTTCTGTAAATCAAGAAGCATAAGATTATATCTGACAGACACTGTACTTTTGTGTCTTCTGAGTTCCCTTCAGAATTCCCTGGGCTCAGGACTCTGACAGCTGCAGATGACGCCTTAAATAACTACTCCATCCTGAGTATCTTCTTGGGAAGAGTCTGAATAAACAATGATTTCACAGGATGTTGGTCAGGACATGGAGAAGAATCCAAAGTGATCTCTCTTACATCCCTCCCACAGGCAGGTCCTTAGGATGTTAGTGATGATGGTCAAGAAGTGGTATACAGGGAAGACATTGCACCATCTCTTCCCACAGGAGGGTGGGGATGGCCACCCTTGGGACTTGACCAAACTGGACAGAAGTCGTCACATAAGAAAATTTCTACTACCCATTCCATATCTATGGATCACAGCCTCCCCAAATGGAGTCATCATTAGAGTGAATGTTCACATTTCTCATTCCCTACTGCTGGCTGCCCTGACCTGCCAGAGGATGAAGTCTCTGTTTCATTCTATGAGCAGAGCAGAGGACATGGAAAATCTTTGGTGGCTTTTGGCAGGAGAAGGATCAAAGCAGTATTCAGCAGCCAAACGCACAGTCAAAAAGGCTGAGATCAAAGAGGAAGGATTTGATTTGAGGGTAAGCTCTCCTGTTCCTCATTATAGTCCTCACCAAGGCTGCAATCCTTCCCTGTTGAAAGGAGCAAGGATGAGGAATTTTGGCTGCTGCTGGCTGCTAAAGCCACGTGCTAACAGACAGACAGTCCCAGCACAGCTGCAATGTAATTGTAAGCCTCAAAATTAAAATGAAACCCATTGATATATAAGAGGAAAAGAGGAAGAACATGAGTGGGGTCAGAAAAAAACATTTGCAAGAGCCCTTCGGTTGGCCTAAATCCTACATATAAAACGAGAGGTGTAAGTGTTTGCCATGGAAACCGTCAGAGTGAATCTGGGGAAATTCAGGTCTTGGCAGGTGATTCCAGTCCTCCAGTATGGCTGGTGCTCAGTGCACCAGGGAAAATAAATGATGCCTTGATAAATAGAAAATCTGGAGAGGGCAGAGCCAAGGATTGGATGCATTTTGTAAGAGGAAGGCTTCCTTGTCAGGATGGGGAATTTGCTTCCCTAACTCTATGGTTGGGCAGCTTTGTGTATTTTTTTGCTGAGGGGCTTTATTTTAACCTTATAGTGTGAAGCTTTAAAAACAAAACAAACATGTGCTAATAAGATGCCTACAAGGTATGTGTTTGCTGGCTTCATTTCCCTTCCTTTCTGGGAAAGGGCCTGTATTAGTCTGTTTTCATGCTGCTAATAAAGACATACCTGAGACTGAGTAATTTATAAAGAAAAGAGGTTTAATTGACTCACAGTCCCGCATGGCTCGGGAGGCCTCACAATCATGGCAAAAGGAGAATGAGGGGCAAAATCACATCTTATATGGCAGCAGGCAAGACAGCATGTCCAGGGGATCCTCCCCGCCTTTATAAAACCATCAGATCTTGTGATACTTACTCACTATCAGAGTAGCATAGGAAAGACCCATCCCCATGATTCAATTACCTCCTACCAGGTTCCTTCCATGACACGTGGGAATTATGAGAGCTACAATTCAAGATGAGGTTTGGAATTATGAGAGCTACAGCCAAATCATGTCAGGGCCCTGGCCTAGGGATGAGAGAGTTGGGCAGCTCTCCCCCTGACTCACGCAAATCCCTTCCCCTTCGTGCTTCAGTTTCCCTGTAGCACAATGAGGATGAGGGATGGGATAAGCACTTCCCACGTGCACTTTATAGACAAGTGTTTGAACAAAACCTGGGCAAGTCACTGAGTGGATGTGACTTAAGTGTGCTGGTACTAAAAGGAGTGTGAGTGAGCTGAATACTGTATCAGCTGGCAGGTCCAACTGCCTACCACTCCCTGGCTTTTGGCTGCAGAGTGCGAGCAGGCTCAGCTCTTGTTCCTCACTCTAAATCTGTTTGGCACGTTTGTTTTTTTCTCCTGGACAATCACCAGGGGCCATCTCAGCCCTGACAAGCAGAGCTTTGCTGTAGGCTGTGGGTCCTCAGCCCCTGGAAGTGGCTGTGACATCGTAATTTCATTTTTCCTGGAAGACAAGTTCCCCTCCTCTCTTTGAGGCCCTTGCACAAGCTTTATTATTGGATGCCCTGGGCTCATTCTTCTAGGGTGAAAGCCTCCTTGTCCATTGAGGCAAAGCTATTATTCCTCGAGAGGAAAGCTTTGTCATTCCCAATGTGCTCCTTACATGCCTCTTCCATCTTGATCAACGTGCGTGGGTGTTAATGTTGCTCAGTTCTCTGCAGCTGGCCTCACTTTGCATGGTTGTTTGGAGATAAGGTTATTTTGTTCCCATTTTCTTTCTTTTTAAGCAGACAGATTTTCTTTTGAGTCTGAATGGATATCCTCCCAAGTCTGTGATGGGAAACAACTCTCTGGGAAACTTCTCCTGGGGCAGGGCATGAGAGCAGGAAGTGGGAAGGAAGCCATTTCCCGTGGTTAGAGAGATGAGCCTGCTATGGGGTCAGGCTTCCGTGTTGACAGAGAAGGTCACTAGGGATGAAGAGGGTCTGCATTCAGGTCTGGATCCACACTTGCTGCCCTGTGACCTTGGGAAATCCCTTACATTCTCTCGGCCACGTGGCTGCCATCTGTGCAAGGAGGGGTTTGGATTTGATTAATAGCTTGCAAATTTTAAAAATACTTCATAACCATCTCTTCAGTTGAAATCTATTGAAACCCAATATGAGTCATGGGAAACCACTGGGTGTTTTTGTAGGTCAAAATTTTCCAAATATAGGCATCATATTGTTAGCCAAGGGTTTCTCAGTCTTAGCACTATTGAGCTTTTGGGCCAGATAATTGTAGGAGGCTGCCCTGTAGGATGTTTGGTGGCATTCCTGGCCTCCGCCCCGTGGATAGCAGTACCTCCCCACTAGTGGTGACTACCACATATCTTCAGACATTGCCAAATGTCCCCTGGGGGACAAAAGCACTTTGGTTGGGAACCACTGCTTTAACCTAGTAAAACCTACAAGGTGAGATTCTCCTTTGAAGGTGCATGGAAGGAATGTTACCTAGATCCATGCTCTGTGGTACCAGAGGCTCTTCTGATGAACTAGTGTTGCAGGAGACAGTTTGAAAATGGATAGATTCAGAACCCTGAAGTCTCTCAGCTCAACACTGCCATGTGAATCCAGGATCCTCTTTCCAAGTTGGATTTTTCACGGGGCCTCTGGAGGGAATTTCAACAGCTTGCTCAGTTTTGCTAGCTCCCGATTCAGAAGAACGTGCAGCAGGGCAAGGTGCTTTTCTAGCCATTCTCATTTGGAAACCTTCTCCAGCAAGCCTTCCATCATAATGGCAATGAGAGTATAAGCTCTTGACTTCTGTATCTACCCTGAAAGGTAGATACATTCTGTGCTACCAATCAGAACCGCTCCCCCCTCCCTCTATAGGCTCAGGCATTCAGGACCTTTGAGATGCTCGCATCAGGACATAGGGCAGGCATTTGTACAGCAGTGTCTCCAGATAGGTAGGCCAGGTGCATGCTTTGCTGGGGCTTGGTGATAAACAAACCTGTGGTGCATTTGGAGCCATGCTGAGTCATGTTATATGGGGTTTTTAATGCTTACCTTAGCACCTCTGTCTCAATCTCCCCCAGGTATTGCCAGACTAGTTGTAGGAACTTAAGAAAACCTCTCCTTCCTCATCTACAAAATGTAGCCATCAAGACTTCCATTATAGGGTGGTTGAGAAGAGAAATTTGGCTGCCTATGCAGAGCCAGACACACAGTGGTCTCTGGGAAAGTGGTCACAAGGGTGACCACGTCTGTGATGATCTCAGGGTTGACATCACCATGCCCTGGTCTTCCTGGTCGGAAGCTCTTTCAAGAAGGCCCTCAGCCTCTCCCATGGTGATAGAGACCTGGATGGACTGGCAGGGGCCCCATATGCCTCCTAGGGATGCATCCCTTTATGAGGGCAAAACCTTTTTTCCATAATGGGAGATGAGACTTTAAAGCATTTCTCCTCCCTGAGTCTCAGTTTCCTGGTCTGTTGAAATGACCTCATGGGGTTGTTTGTTCATTCCACAGATATTTATTGATTGTCTATGATGTGCCATTATACTTCACTTGGAGTCTTCCTTTTTAAGGCGCTCTTCAGGGGTTGTTTGCTTTTATTTTACTTCAATTTATGTTTTTCCTCAAAATACGCAGAATGAACTTTTCTTTTTTTCTGATTCTAAACATAGTGCATGCTTATTGTGGGCAAAGTTTCAAACAATGCAGAAAAATATGAAGAAAAATAAAAATCACTCAGTCTCCTGACCTGCAGATCTTCTCATCCTAGACGCCTGTGGCCACCTTGCAGAGTTTCTTGATGCATCTACAGCTGATTTTATATGTATGAACTAGAGAATTACCCACTATTTCTTTTACTTTTTAAAATTGAAGTATAATGTGTAGCATGCATATAGAAAAGCACACAAACCCTTAGTGCATAAACCAATTTTTAACAATTTTTACTCTTGTATCCATATGACACAGATCAAAATTGAGAGCATTCCTGGCACCCCTGAAGCTCAGGGCCATTGTTCATCCCACCAGGGCAAGCACTATTCTGACTTCTATCACTATAGTTTACCTTGACTGTTTTTCAGCGTTACATTCTGGGACTTACTTTTGTGCCTGGCTTTTTAAATTTGACTTTATCTGGGAGATTCATTCATTTCATGGCATAAAGTAGCAGTTCATTCTTTTTCATTGCTGTAGAGTGTTCCACTGTGTGGATACACCCCAATTTATTATTTATCCTACATTTCTTTATTCTACCAATGCTGGACATTTGAGTTGGCTTCAGATTTTTACTATTACAAATACTGTGTTATAGATGGCAAATTAACTTTGAAAGCCTGGTGGTAAAGACAGGTGTCAACTGTCAGTATTTCTTAAGGAAAATGGAAACATGAAACTATCTGTCCCATGTGGGATCTGAGTTTCCCCACACTGAGGGCCTTGGAAGAGATGCTCTCTCAGAGTCCTTCCATTAGGAACATTTGGGTATTCTGGGGGTGTGTCTCTGCATCCAGGCACTTGCCTGGTCTTCTCTAGTCCAAGGCAGGCTTCCATAGGACTGGTCCCTTTGGTTTGGGTGTTGACTGACAAGAAAGGCCGAGTATTTCCCAAGAAAAGCAAGGCAAACCTTCGTCTTGGTCCTCTTCCAGGATCCTGGGTCACTTAGAAGGCCCTAGGACCATTTTTTTCCCCTTCTCCAAGAACTCTTGTCTCCCACCCCTGGGAGCATTTTGGCCTTTTGGTAAGACTAATGAATAGATCATTCTCTCTGCCCCTTGCTTTCTGCTGGCTCTCTTACTAACCCTGGGCAAGGTGCTTTGTTTCCTGTATAGGACAGCAGGGAATGGTTCCCTGGCAGGACAGCAGGGAGTTGTCCCCTGGGGTTGGATGCTTTTGGCTTGGGTGTAACAAGCAGAATACTTAGCAGTCCCTGGAGACACAAGCTGGAGAAGAGCAGAAGGAGAGATTTTTCCACTGGAGTGAGCAGGCCCTGAGGTAGGGGATGGGGGGATGGAGAGATGGGGGTTAGTCTAGGGGTGCAGAAATACTCCTGTGGTTCCCAAATGACAAGAAATCTATGTGTGCAAATCCATTCCCTAGGACAAGCACTACTCTCCTCAGGTAGGTAAAGTAGGAGTTAAAGGCATGGACTTCCTTATAAAGTTTTACTTTCAAATGCTGACCCTACCATTCAGAATTCAGGGCCTTACACAAGACAATAACTTTTCTAAAGCAGTTTTGTGATATTTAAAAGGAGGCTAAACCCTCCCTCCAGGGTTGTCATGAGGATTAAATGAGACAATACACGTACCCTTTAGTCTACACTGCCTGTCAGATCGTGAAGGCCTCCACCCTGGCAGAAAAAAGTGAGAAATCTCTACCATGTATATACAGAAAGACACTGACCAAGAGTCAGGAACCTGAGTTCTGGCCCCAGCCTTACCCCCAGCTAACATGCAGTGTCCCCATCCCTCTGATGATGTCTTAGTCCATTTAGTGTTGCTGTAACAGAATACTTAATGCTGGGCAATTGATAAAGAAAAGAGGTGGCCAGGCCCGGTGGCTCATCTGTGTAATCCCAGCGCTTTGGGAGGCTGAGGCGGGCAGATTACCTGAGGTCAGGAGTTCAAGACCAGCCTGACCAATATGGTGAAACCGTCTCTACTAAGAATACAAAAATTAGCTGGGCATGATGGCAGGCACCTGTAATTCCAGCTACTCAGGAGGCTGAGGCAGGAGAATTGCTTGAACCTGGGAGGTGGAGGTTGCAGTCAGCCGAGATCGTGCCACTGCACTCCAGCCTGGGTGACAGAGCTCTGTCTGCACATGTAACCTAGAACTTAAAGTATATATAAATAAATAAATAAAAATCACCCCTTATTTTCTTATTATGAGGATATTATAATGCTTTATAATTCCAGACTTTCCATTTGATTTTCTTCAGTATTCCTCTAGACCTCTGTATGGTGTAATTACTTCTCATGCTGTACTAGAAGGTGCTGAATACGTATCTGTTGCATGAAATACCTTGTTATGCCTTTGTAATAGGGATATATCATTTATTCATTTTCTCATTTATGAGATTAAATATAATTTTTAATTAAAAAAAAGAAAAGATTTATTTGGCTCATGATTCTGGTGACTGCAAGATTCTAGATTGAGTAGCTGCATCTGATGAGGACCTCAGGCTGCTTCCACTCAAGGAGAAGGTGGAAAAGGAGCAGGTATGTGTAAAGAGATGACATGGTGAGAGGAAGCAAGAGAGAAAAACTGATATGGTTTAGCTGTGTCCCCACCCAAACCTTGAATCGTAGCTCCCATATTACCAATATGTCATGGAAGGGCCTGGTAGGAGGTAACTGAATCATGAGGGTGGGTCTTTCCCATGCTGACCTCATGATAGCGAACAAGTCTCATGAAAGCTAATGGTTTTATAAAGGGGAGTTCCCCTGCACATGCTCTCTCTCTTGCCTGCCACCATGTAAGACATGACTTTGCTCCTCGTTCACTTTCTACCATGATTGTGAGGCCTCCCAAGCTATATGGAGCTGTGAGTCAATTAAACCTCTTTCCTTTATAAATTACCCAGTCTCAGGTATGTCTTTATTAGCAGCATGAGAACAGACTAATACAGAAACTGAGGAAGCCAGGCTTTTGTTGAACATCAGGTTCTCCACTCTCTCAGGAACTAATCCATTCCCAGGAGGGTGAGGCCTCACTCACCTCTCAGGAAGGCATTCATTTGTTCATTAGAGATCCATGACCTAAACATCTCCCATCAGGCCCCCCCCTTTCCAATACTGCCAAACTGGGGATCAAATTTCAAAATGAGTTTTGGGGGAAACAAACCACATCCAAACCATAGCATTCCATTTATGCACCTCACCCCCACCAAACTCATGTTCTTCTCACATGTAAAATACAATCATTCTATCCAAATAGTCCTAAGCGTCTTAACTTGTTCTAGCACAAATTTTAAAATCCAAAGTCCAGCTATGAGCTTGTAAAATAAAATAAAATAAAAACCCAACAATTTCTTTGCTTCCAAGATAACAGTGGTAAAATAGGCACTTCCAAGATATAATTGTAGACATTTCCATTGCAAAAGACTGAGAAAAGAAAGGAGTAACAGACCCATACGAGTCAAAAGTCCAGCAGGGCAGATACTAAATCTAAAAGCTCCAGAATATTGTCCTTTGACTCTGTGCCACATCCAGAGCACATTGGTGTGAGGGCTGGGCTCCCATGCTTTGGGCAGTGCTGCCCCCATGGATTTGCTGGACACAGCCCAGTTAGCTCCTCTTATAGGTTGGAGTTAAATGCCTGCAACTATTGTAGGCTGAGGTTGCATGTTGCTGGTGGTTTTACAATTCTGCGGTTCCAGCTACTGCTCTGACCCTGCAGTTCTATTGACCATTATCCTGATGGGGACTCTCACAGCTGCTTTAACCCCACATTTCCACTCAGCGCTGCTCTAGTAGAAAGTCTCTGCAGTGGCTCTGCCTCTGTGACAAGTCTTTGCATGGGCTTGCAGGTTTTTTTATACCTCCTTTTAAATCAGTGGAGGAAGCCATGCCTCCATAGCTCTTGCATTCAGTGGGCCTGCAGAATTAACACCATGTGATGGGGGTGTGGACTCTGCCAAGGCCTGTGGCCATTTGAGCCACAAGCATCTGGGATGAGGGGAGCAGAGTCCTGAGGCAACAGTGCAGAGCAGCCATGCCCTGGACCCATCCTAAAAACCATCCTGTTCTCCTTGGCCTCTGTGCCTGTAAGGAGAGAGGCAACCTCATATATTTCTGAAATACCTTCAGGGCCTTTTCCCCATTGTCTCAAGGATTAGCAACTGGTTCCCTTCCACCAGTAATGGTCCCTTTAGCAACAGTCACTGGGCCATACCCTTGGATTCCTGTCTTGAAAATGCTCTTTTATTCTCTGCCACCTGACCAGGTTGAGAATTTTCTAAAGCTTTACACTTTGCTTCCCTTTTTTCTAGCTGTGAAAAGTAGCCATGCAGCAGCCTGATCCTTTTGCTGCTTAGAAACTTCTCTCACTAGATATGCTATTTCATTGCTCTTAAGTTTGACCTTCCACAGAGCCCTAGTCCAGTCAAACTCTTTGCTACAGTGTGACAAGGATGTCCTTTTCTTTAGTTACCAATATCTTTTTTTCTCATTTTTATCTGAGACCTCATCAGGATGGATAGTAAAGGCATAAGCATGTTTGTCATAAACACTTAACCATCTCTAAAAAGTTCCAAACCTTCCCTCATATTTTTAACTTCTGACCCTTCACTAGGACCACCCTTAATGCTCCATTTGCTGCAAAAAACTCTTTTTCTAGCCTCCTCCTTCAAGCTCTTCTAACTTGTGCCCATAGCCCAGTTCCAAAGATACTTCCACAGTTTTGGGTATCTTTATATAACACCCCATATCTGTTACCAGTTTTCTATCTTAGTCCATTTAGTGTTGCTATAACAGAATATCTCAGGTTGAGTAATTTATAAATAAAAAATGTTTATGTGGTTCATGATTCTGGTGGCTGGAAGTTTCAAGATTGGGCAACTGCATCTGGTGAGGGCCTCAGGCTGTTTCCATTCATGGCAGAAAGCAGAAAGGGAAGCGGGTGTGTGCAGAGATGACATGGTGAGAGAGGAAGCAAGAGAGAAACCAAGGAAGCCAGGCTCTTTATTAATAGCCAGTTCTTCACTCTCTCAGGAACGAATCAATCCTTGCAAGAGTGAGAACCCACTCTCCCTGTTAGGAGGTTGTTACACTTCCCAATAGGACCCAACTCCCGACCTTGTCACACTGGAAATCACATTTCAACATGAGTTTTGGCAGGGCCAAATCACATCTAAGCCATAGCAAATGAGGCTGGCTTTGGTCATCTCTCTCTCCCTCCTAGTTGGAATTCTCTTGGAATCTGTGCGGCTTCACTTGTTGCCTCCAATGACACATTTGCAATATAGAGATTTGGAAGCTGAGGAACTAATAATATAGTTTTGCTAAGTTTTAATGCTCTCATCTATAGTTTTACATACATATATTTTTTGAGATGGAGTTTTGCTTTTGTACCCAGGCTGAAATGCAATGGCACAATCTCAACTGTTACCCCTGCCTCTTGGGTTCAAGCAATTCTCCTGCTTCAGCCTCCAGAGTAGGTGGGATTACAGGAGGCTGCCACCATGCCCGGCTAATTTTTGCAGTTTTAGTAGAGACAGGGTTTCACCATGTTAACCAGGCTGGTATCAAACTCCTGACTTCAGGTAATCCACCCGCCTTGGCCTCCCAAAGTGCCAGGATTACAGGCATGACCACCATGCCCGGCCAGCTTTACATAGTTTTCATGCTCTCATCTATAAAATGGAATAATAACACCTATTTAATCCTGTTATAGAAAGATGAAATAATGAATGTAGAGCACTTAGCACAGTGGAAGGCAAGATAAAATAAGAAAAACAGTAAATATTACATAATGGCAGTATAATAGTAATATGATTACTCATAAATAATTTAAATAATTAACATCCTCTATTGAAAGGAGCTGAACTTTTAGAGCATGACTCCCATGCCAATCACTGAGAGTAAAGTTGTGTATACTACTAGCAGTCTATACTCTGCATCCTTGCCAGTACTTGACACAGTCCATTTAAAAAATTTTTAATTTTTAGCCCTTTTGGTGGGTGTGTAATGGTACTCACTGTGGCTTTAACTCCGCTGCCCTGATGGATGCTGTTTCATGTGTATATTATCTATTTGGATAGTGTCTTTTGTAGAATGCCTACACAAGTCTTTTGCCCATTTTTCATAGAATTGTCTTTTTCTTATTGAGGTGTGGGAGTTTTTATATATTCTAGATATTCCCTTGTCAGATGTGTACTTTGTGAGTGTTTTTTTCCCTGCCTGTGGCTTGCCTTTTCACTTTTTTTTAAATTTTTTTGAATTAAATTATTATTTTTTTTAGAGATAGGGTCTCGCTAGGTTGCCAAGGCTGATCTAGAGCTCTTGGCCTCAAGCAATCCTCTCATTTCAGCATCATGAGTCATTGGGATTACAGGTATGAGCCACCAAACCCAGCTTCTTTCACTGTCTTAATGGTGTCTCTTGGTGAGCAGAAGCTTTTAATTTTGATGATATAAAATTTATCAATTTTTTTCTGATTAGTACCTTACTTTTTGTATCCTCTTTCAGAAACCTTTGCTGATTCTAGTATCATGAATATATTCCCCTGTGTTTTCTTCTAGAAGCTTTATAGTTTAGTTTTCACGCTTAGGTATATAATGCATCTTACATTAATTTTTGTGTGTGATGAGGTAGGGGTCAAGGTACAGTTATAGTAGATTTGATATCTTATAATGTAAGTTCTTCAACATTTTTCAGGGTCCTCTGGCTTTCCATATAATTTCCAGAATTAGCTTTTCAATGTCTACCAAAACAAAAAAGCAAAAAAAAAACAAAAAAACAAAAAAACAACCTTGCTAGAGTTTTTATTTGGATTGAATTTACTCTATAGATCAATTTGAGAGAATTCACAGTCTAATAATGAGTCCTCAAATACATGAAGGTTGCTTATCTCTTTATTTACTTAGGTCTTCTTTAATTTCTCTTAGCAATGTTTTATAGTTTGAAGTCAGAAGCCTTTCAAATCTTTAATTAAATATATTCTTGAGTACTTGATATTTTCAACATTATTATGCTTAGCATTTTAAAAAGTTATTTTCTGATGTTTTTGCTAATAGAAAAAAGAACATTGATTTTTATATTGAAAATAAACATTCTTATAAACTTAATAATAGACTGATTGTTTTGTAGCCATGGTAAAAAGTAGTCTCCAGAACTGGTTGTTAAACTTGTTCAATTAATCAATGGCAACTTGCTTCAGTAAACATAATTTTGCAAATCAGCAATTCATTATTACCTCCTGCTTCTGAAAATCAGCCAATCAGGGACAAACTCACTCCAATAAACACACTGAGTGTCAACTAATCAACAACATTCTTAAGTAAATATGCTTCTATCGTTGATGTCAGCCCACATGTCATCTAGAACTCCATCAATGCCTGAACTCCATTACCTAATTTCCTTTGTGACTTTTTTTTTTCTTGTTGTTTTTGGCACATGGGCAATTTAGATGTATGTTGCTTAACTTTTGAGAGTTTAAAAAAATGCTAAATTATCTTTATGTTATTGATTTCCACATTGTGGTCAGAGACTATAAACTGCATAATTTTAATACTTTTGTAATTTGTTAAAACTTGTTTTAGGGCCCAGCACATGGCTATGCTGGTAAATGTTCTATGTGCACTTGAAAAAAATATATAATCTGCAGATGTTAATGTAGTGTTCTACATATGTTAATTAGATCAAATTGATTAATGTTGTTCAAATCTGTACCTTGGCCAGGCACAGTGGCTCACGCCTGTAGTTTCAGCACTTTGGGAGGCTGAGATGGGTGGATCACCTGAGGTCAGACATTAGAGACCAGCCTCGACATCATAGTGAAAACCCATTTCTACTAAAAATACAAAAAATTTAGGCATGGTGGTGGGTGCCTATAATCCCAGCTACTTGGGAGGCTGAGGCAGAATTGCTTGAATCCAGGAGGTGGAGTTTGGCAGTGAGCCGAGATCATGCCGCTGCTCTCCAGCCTGGGCGACAGAGCAAGACTGCCTCAAAAAAAACCAAAAAAACCCAAATCTGTATTTTTTCTAATTTTCTGTGGCTTATTCTATTAATTGTATAGGGAGAAGTGTTTTGAAACTTTATAATGTTTTCTGTTTCTCTTTTTAGTTTGATTTTTGCTTCATGTATCTTGAGGATATCTTGTTAGGTACATATACTATTAGGATTGTTACATAGCTTTCTGATCATTTTATTTTCGTTTCATCACTAAAAAGTACCCTTTTAATTTCCAAGAATATTTTTTGTTTTAAAATCTACTTTACTGAATGGGTTGAAAATCTTTACCTTAAATTACAGTGCTTAGTCTATTTTCATTAAACGTGTTACTAACTTTGGTAGTCTTAAGTTTACTATTTTGTTACTGTTTTTGTAATTTTCCTCATTTTTTTTTCATTGTTATTGTTCCTTCTTTCTTGTTTTCTTTAAAGTTATTTTCTGTGATTTTTTTCACTGCCTTTTTTTTGGTCTACTCTATTGGTTATTTTAGCTGTATAATATAAGAAACTTAAAAAACCAAATTCTGTTAGAGTCTTGTGATATATTTGCATTATATTTGGTTTGACATTTTTTTTCACTTAAGAACATTCTAGGTTGGTAGTAATGTTCCCACTTTCATTCCCATTTTCAGCAATTTGAGCCTTCTCTCTTTTTTTGTCTTGGTCAGATAGTGACTTTCAAATGAAAGAATCAATTTTGTTGATCTTATCAAAGATCAGCTTCTTCTTTAATTCTATTTATTGTTTTTCTATTTTTTGTTTTATTTCCAAGCTATTATTTGTTATCTTCTTTCTTTAACTTGCTTTGGATTTATTTTGCTTTTCTTTTTCTAATTCCTTAAGGTAGAAGATTAGGTTATCGATTTGAGATCTTCTTATTTAATGTAGGCATTTACAGTTACAAATTTCCATTTGACCACTGTATTCATTGCACTTCATAAATTGTGGTATGTTGTGTTTTTGTTTTCATTCATCTGGAAGTATTTTCTAATTCCCTGTGATTTCTTTTTTTGACTTATTGGTTGTATAAGAGTGTTTTGATTAAATTTCACAAACTTGTGACATTTCTGAAATTCCTTTTGTTGTTAGCTTCTAGTTTCATTTCATGTGGTGGGAGAAAATACTTTGTATGATTTCAAATTTTTAAAACTTATTGAGACATTTTTGTTGCCTAACATGTAGTTTAGCATGAAGAATGTTCCATGTTCACTTGACAAGTATGTGGATTCTGCTGTTGTTTGGTAGAGTGTGCTATACATGCCTGTTAGGTATAGTTGGTTTTTACTATTTTTCAAGTCTTTCATTTCATTGCCAAATTTCTGTCTAGATGTTCCATTCACTATTGAAAGTGGGATATCGAAGTATCTAATTATTATTGTAGAACTGTATATTTCTTCCTTCAATCTTGAGAATTTCTGCTTCATGTATTTTGGGACTCCATTGTTAGATACATGCATATATATAATTGTTATGTCTTCTTGATGGATTGATTATTTATCAATTTTATTTTTATATATCCTTCTCTGTCTCTTAAAACAATTTTTTTTCTTAAAATCTACTTTGACATTGGTATAACCACTTTAGCTTTCCTTTTGTTACTGTTTGCATGAAATATCTTTTTCCATTCTTTCACTTTCAAATTGTTCGTGTCTTTGTTTATAAAGTGAGTCTTTATAGATAGCATGCACTTGGATCATATATTTTTATCGATTTTTTTCCAGTCTCTGACTTTTAATTGGACAGTTTAATCCTTTTATATTTAAGGTATTAACTGCTAAGTAAGGATTTACTTTTGCCAGTTTACTATTTGTTTTCCATATGTCTTATAGATTTTTATTCCTCAGTTCCTCCATTACTGACTTCTTTGGTGTTAGATATTTTTTTGGCAACCATTTTGTTCCTTCTCATTTCTTTATATATTTTTCCATTTGTTTTTTAGTCCTTCCTTTGGGATTACATTTAATATCTTAATTTATAACAACCTAATTTAGATTCTTAGTTGCAGAAATATACTAAACCTTTCCTTCTATATTGCTTTATTTCCCTTTATGTATGTTGTTATTGTCACAAATTACATTTTTATACATTGTGTGCCTATGAACATTAATTATAATTATTCTTTTATGTAGCTGTCTTTTAGATCACATAGAAAAAGAATTAATGAAAAATGCATGAGTACTGATTTTTAACTTACCTTTGTAGTAACCTCTGCAGGTGTTTTTTATTTCTTCATACAGATTTCAGTAACTGTCTAGTGTCCTTTATTTCAGCCTGAAGGACTCTCTTTATTATTTCTTATAGGACAGGTTTACTAATGACAAATTGTCTTAGTTTTTGTTTATGCAGGAATGTCTTACTTTCTCACTCATTTTTGAAACACAGTTTTGCTATATATAGAATTATTAGTTGACAACTTTTCATTCATCATTTCAAATATGTCATCCCACTCTGCCTTCTTAGCACCATGGTTTCTAATGGGAAATCAGTTATTAAGCTTATTGAGGATATCTTGCATGTGACAAGTCATTTCTCTCTGGTTGTTTTCTGGATTGCCTCCTTGTCTTTGGACAATTTGATTATAATATGTCTCAATGTGAATCTTTTTGACTTTATGTTTCCTGGGATTTGTTAAGTTTCTTGGATGTGTAGATTCATACCTTTTATCAACTTTGGGAAGTTTTCCAGTATCACTTCTTCCACTCTTCTATATGTACCTTTCTCTCTTTCCTTTACTTCCAGGGCTTCCTTTGTTTATATTTGGGATGGTTGATGGTGCCTCACAAGTTTTAAACTTTGTTCTTTTTTCTTCCTTCTTTTTCTTTCTGCTCCTCAGATTGGGTAATCTCAAGTGATGTATGTTCTAGTTCATGTATTCTTCTTCTACTAAAATCTACTGGATTCCTTTTAAAATTTTTGATATTTTCATTGATATTCTATATTTGGTGAGATATTGTTCTTAGGATTTCCTTTAGTTTTTTTTTGTACTTAATTTCCTTTAACTCTTGAGGCATAGTTAAAGTAGTTAGAGTCTTTGTCTAGTAAATATGACATCTGGACTTTCTCAGTGAGAATTTTTATGAATTTTTTCCCCTTCATCACCCATTTATAGACCACACTTTCTGTTTCTTTGTATGCCTCACCTCTTTTTTTGTTAACTGGAGATTTTGAATAATGTGGCAGCTCTGGAAATCACAGGCATCCCCTCCTTAGGGTTTGTTGTTGCTGCTTATGGTTGGTTTTGTTTGTTGACTTTAATAAATGCATTGTTGGAAAGTTTGTTATTTGTTATTGTGGACATTTAAGTCATTGGTTAGTTTAATAGTCAGGCAGCAATTTGACAGAGATTTCTTTGAATTCTTGGAAAAAATAAAAGAACCAAATTATTCCAATCTTTGCAAATGTATTCTGTGTGTCTTAAGTAAGGCAAGCCTTCAACGCTGAGCTGTAAAATTTACAACTCTGCCTTAGCCTTAACTTTCTGCTTGGACAGACCCTGAAGGTCAGCCAAATGTGAGAGCTTGGGGCCCTTACAGGTCTTTTCTGTGTGTGCTCCCTACTTTTGGCAAGCACATGATCGTCTAGGTTCCCAGGAATATGTGAGAGCTTTCAAAGCCCTTATCCCTTAAAGTATCTCACTTCCCATCTTTCCTCCCAAGCTTTTCAGTATGTTTATTGTTTTCCAAAAAGATCCACAGCAAGGGATGCTCGTTTTCCATTGGGATCTCTACTTTGTCCCAGGTGGCAGTAGCTAATGCATTTGTCTTACATTGTAGGCTACCAACTTCAAAACTGCCATGGAACTGAAGAGTGGAAGAGGTTGCCAATAATGCCACAAAGCTCTTCTGTTAGATTCAGCAACTTTTTCTAGAGTAAATGTTTGTTTGATTGCTGTAAAGCTTTCATTAGTTTCCAGTGTTCAGATAAAGTTTATTCTGACATTTTTGCCAGTATATTTTCTGTTTTTGCACAGAAATGGGGCCTTGGAGTTCCCTACTCCATAATTTTCTTTGATGTCACCCTACATCTCCCAAAAACATCATTTATTATTTCTTACAGTGTGTATCTGCTGGCAACACATTCTCTCAGCTTTTTTCTCCTCATATTTTCTTATTTTTCTTCATTTTTGAAGAATATTTTCTAAAAATAGTCTTTCTCTAAAATTTTAGATTAACATTTATTTTTCATTCATCATTTTTCATCTTTTGGTTTCTATTATTTCTAACAAAAATAGCCACCATTTCTACTGCTTTTTTCTGCAATCCAATGTGTCTTTTATTCTTCGGTTTTTGGCAAAACTTTCTTAAGCTTTAGTTTTAGCATTTGGTTATAATATGCTAAGGAGTGATTTTTAAATTTGCATTTACATTTGTATTTATCTTGCTTGAGATATGTTGAGATTCTCAGATATGCAAGTTGATGTCTTTTATCAGTTTTTCAGCCAATACTTCATCAAATAGTTGTGCAACTTTATTCTCTTTCTCTACCTTTTTGGATTCCAATTATACATATGTTAGACCATTTTATATTATACTTTAGGTTATTAATGCTTTCATTTTTCTTCTTTTCTTTTTTTCACTTTGTGCTTCTAACTATTTTATATTACCCTGTTTTCAATTTCACTAATAATTTTTTTTTTTGACTTTATCTAGTTTGCTGTTAAGCACACAAATAATTTTTTATTTCATGTATTTTTTAGCTTTAGAATTTTCATTTGGTTTCTTGTAGAGTTTTCATTTCTCCATGAAATTTTTCATATTTCCATTTATTTTGCCCAGTTTCCTATCTAATTTTTTTTTTTTTGGAGACAGAGTCTCACACTGTTGACCATGCTGGAGTGCAATGGCAGTCTTGGCTCACTGCAACCTCTGCCTCCTGGGTTCATGCAATTTTCTGACCTTAGCCTTCCGAGTAGCTGGGATTACAGGTGCACACCACGATGCCCAGCTAATTTTTTGTATTTTCAGTAGAGACAGGCTTTCACTATATTGGCCAGACTAGTCTCCTGATCTCATGATCCACCACCCTCAGCCTCCCAAAGTGCTAGGATTGCAGGCCTGAGCCACCACTCCTGGCCCTTTTTCTCTAAATGTTTAAATGTACTCATAGTAATTATCTTAATGTTCTTGTCTGTTATAGCAGTGTTTTTGTCATTTATGGGAACTGATTCTATTGATCTTACTTGTCTTTTGATTATGGTCACATTTTCTTGTTCCTTTATAATTCTATATATTTTTTCTATTTTATGTCAATATTGAAAACAGGGGTTATCTGATCAATTTAATCAGAAATTAAGCTGAGTGAGGGTTGATATTTTGGTTAGTTGTGATTGACCTCTGGTTTCAAATGTGTTGAAGATGTAAAAACAAGTCCGTCACTTCTCTGGGGCTTTGAAAGATGAGCACTGTGAATATACAAAAGTTCTTTCTGTTTTCAGCACTTCCCTCAGCTTCTCAGGGCCACTGCTTACGCAGAAAAACTCCTGTGGAAGAGAATTGGCAGGCAGGGAGCAGAAGGCTGTGTTTGGCATTTTTCCAGATTTCAACCTGCCAGGCTAAACCACATTTGACTTTAGAAGCTTAAGTGGTTTTTCCCTGTCCCTGAACAACTCCCCTGCCTCTGATAGGCTAATTCTTTTACCTATTTTTGACCCTAACTCAGCAACTTCTTCCAAATATATAATTGTACTCATCTATATTCATTTGTACTCATTTAGAAACAACTTGTTCCCTCTGTGGAATTTAGCTCAATTAGGTTTCTCTGTGTCCACAGTTCTTTGATGGTGTTATATATGTAATTTTTAAAAGTCTATCCGCTATTTGCTTTTTGTTAGAGTGGGAGCTGTAAAAAGCTTCTAAATCCTAACTGGAAGCAAAATTCCATTAGTGCTCTGATAAGCAGACTTACATTTTGAAAAAAAATTTATGATTGCTTAAGTTTTTGGTATTAAGCTAGGCATTTTTTATGTGGTAAACCACACTAATTGATTTTCAAATATTAAACAAACCTTGCATACCAGTGTTGACAAAGAGTCAAACTCTGTAAAATATTCTGAGCCAAATATGAGTGGCCATCGCTTATGACACAGCCCTCAGGAGATCCAGAGAACATGTGCCCAAGGTGGTTGGAATGCAGCTTGGTTTTATACATTTTAGGGAGGCATGAGACATCAATCAAATACGTTTGAGAAATAGATTGGTTTGGTCCAGAAAGGTGGGACAATGTGAAGCAGGGAAGGTGGTGTGAGGAGTGGGGCGGGGTCCCAGGCTATAGGTAAATTTAAACATTTTCTGATTGACAATTGATTGAGGTTGTCTAAAGACCTGGCATCAATAGAAAGGACATGTTCAGGTGGAGATAAAAGATTGTGGAGACCAAGTTTCTTTTGAAGTCTCATAGTGGCTGCCCTTAGAGACAGTAGAAGGCAAACGTTTTCTGTTCAGACCTTTAAAATATGCTAGACTCTCAGTTCATCTCATCAGGATTGGGAGCACTGGGAAGAAAAACATCTAGCTGTGTTAATAGAGGTTCTTTACAGATGCAAATTTCCCCCACAAAGGATGGCTTTGCAGGGCCATTTCAAAATGTGGGGTGGAGTATTTTATTTTCTTCTTTGTCACATTATGTTATGCTAGAGTCAGATTAGAAAGGAAGTCATGATATAGAGGGTTAAATAAAACCCATCTGATGAGAATTCATGGTTTGTAGGGTGTGAAAGGGAACTATCATGGGCCCTCAAAATCACTAAGCTAAAGGGAAATTCAAGCTGGGAACTGCTTAGAGCAAACCTGACTCCCATTCTATTTAAAGCCATCCCTTTGCTCACTGAGATACATGCGTATCTGATTGCCTCCTTTGGAAAGGCTAATCGGAAACTCAAAAGAAGGCAACTGTTTGTCTGTCACCTACCTGTGACCTGGAAGCCTCCTCCCCACTTTGAGTTGTCCCACGTTTGCTCGTTTGCTTCGAGTTGTGCTGCCTTTCTGGATGGAACCAATGTTCATGTCTCCCTAAAATGTATAAAACCAAGCTGTGTTCTCACCACCTTGGGCACATGTTATCAGGACCTCCTGAGACTGTGTCACAGGTGTGCATCCTCAACCTTGGCAAAATAAACTCTCTAAATTAATGGAGATCTATCTCAGATTTTCAGAGTTCACAAGGACATGACTCCCCAGACTTCTTGGATAGTTGGGCAAGATGAGAAAAAAATCAGAGCTTAGTCCTTACCAGGAGTAAGCCTCAGTTTGTTGTGATACATGTTTTTATATATCAGTAGATTCTTTCACATAAGTTTATTATATGTAAACTTTTGGCGCCGCAAAAGAAGCAGCACTCAAATGTAAATTTCCTCAGCAAGGCAATTTACTTCTATAGAAGGGTGTAGCTCCCAGATGGAACAATGGTGAGCACACACCTGAACAAGGGAGGGGAAGGGGCACTTATTCCTGACAGAGGTGGCCCCTACTGCTGTGTCAGTCCCCTGTTGGCTAAGGTTAGACTGTACAGTCTAAGCTAATTCTGATAGGTGATTTTAAAGAGAGCAGGAGCACAAGCTGGAGTGGTGGAGTGGGCAGTTTGGTGGGAAGGACAGTTACGAGCAGGTCAGAGCAGGTAACCAGGGGTCAAAGCATGTGACCGGAGTGGGTGACCGGAGCATGTGACCGGGATGAGTCAGGATGGAGCAAGGGACTGGGGGAACAGATGTGAACTACTGATTAGAACTGGTGGAAAATGTTCTTTACTGAAACTACAAGGAAGTTAAACTTTAAAATGGAAAATTAAAGAATGAGAGAGCTGAACATACTGACATCCTTATTCTCTGAAGATAAACTTGGAGTTCACTGTATCTAACAATTTTATGAGATATGCCAATATTTAATTTTTATTTTTTCATAAGGTCCTTTGTGGGTTTTGGAATCAAGGTTATGCAGGTCTCATTAAAGTAGTTTGGAGGTATTCCCTACTTTTTTATTCTCTGAAAGAGCTCCTGCAAGATTGTCATTGATTGATCCTAAAATGCTTGCCCAGAATTCTCTTCTGTATTTACCTCCAAAAATTCACAAACAGTAAAATTAAAAAAAAAATTTAATTCAAGCTCCCGTCTGTAATATTAAGCTGCCTAAATCATGTGTGAATATTCATTGAAATTTGAGATTAAGTAACCTGATTTTTTTTTTTCTAAACTGGGCATATCTTACAATAAAAAAATTCAGGTTCTTTCATTTTTTTCAGGTTGTCTTGGAATGCTTCTTAAGCTTTCTGCCTTTCTTTTACCTTTCTCTACCTTCCCATATCTTTTCTTTCATCTCAGCCTGATGGAAAATATGGGGTCCATTCTTCTTGGATGTTTGTAAGACCTTTACAGTCTCAGTTTATGCTATCAAGGGCACTCAAAATTTCTTTTAGCGAGTGTGACTCTGATCCTTTCCTGGCTGGAAGGTCACTATGACTTGGTTCTGAAATCCAGTTGAGTGAGAGTCTCTAAGAAGCTTCTATTTTAAGACTAGCCCACTGTGATATTGTGAAATACATTTGTGGTTTCATCGTTCATTTCCTCACATAAAGCTTCTAAAACCTCTTAAATTCCTAGAGCAGTAAGAGTGTCTTTTGTATTCTAGTGAGATGACTGATGGCTGGGGGCTCCTAGATGGCCTCAGGATGGGAGCTGGTTGCCAAGGGAACCAATCGTGTGATTAGAGGGTAGGAGAGAGAGATTGAAAGTTGGGTTAATTATCAATGGCCAATGATATAATCAATCATGCCTACATAACAAAGCCTCCACAATAAAACAAAAGGACTGGGTTGGGAGAGCTCTGGATAACTGAACATGTGGAGGTTTGGGGTCAGGGGTGGGGCAGGTGGCATACCAGAGAGGGCTTATGCACTCCCAGACCCTTCCCACATACCTTGCTCTCTGCATCTCTTCCATCTGGCTGTTCACTTGTATCCTTTGTAATATCCTTTCCAATAAATGAGTAAACATAAGTGAAGTGTTTCCTTGAGTTCTGTGAGCCACTCTAGCAAAGTAATTGAATCTAAGGAGGGGTCACGAGAACCCCAATTTATAGTCGGTAAGAGTCACAACCTACTACTTGCAACTGGCATCTGAAGTGGGGAGAAGGCTTATGGGACTGACCTCCCAACCTGTGGGATTTGATGATGTCTCCAGGTAGACAGTGTCTGAACTGAATTGCATTAGAAGATACTTAGCTGGCATTTCTTGGGGAATGTATAGGGAAATACACACATTTGGTGTCAGAAGCGTTGTGTTGAATGGTGGATGAGAATAGAGAGGAAAAAAGACCCTTTTTCTTCCTGTCCCTCAGGGCCACATCCAGTTTGGCCTTTTTAGAGTCCTAGCGGGTTTCAGGGTTGAATTTTTTCCTGAGTTTAGGTCACTCTAGGCTACTTTTGAGCAAAGCTTCCCTTTAACTATAAAATTAGAGAGAGAAGCACATTCAAAATTTAAAATGTAACATTTATTAAAGTGCTGCTCTCAGGTTCTGAGCTGGTTGCTGAGGGTGCAAAGTGAATCAAAAATGTCCCTGCCCTCATGCAGTTCACACGTTGGTGGGAGAGGCTGAATAGCATGATGGTTAAAGCTAGAGTCAGACAGAGATCTAGATTTGCAAATCAGCTCTGTGACCTTCACTTGACCTTACTGTGTCTTAGCCTCCTCATCTATAATTAGAATAACAATAGAATCAACTCCATAGCATTTTGTGAAGATTCAATGTGACATGCTTGCAAAATGCTTAGCACAGTGATTGACACAACCAATAAATGAAAATGGAAATTTTAGTCTGGGTTCCCCTAAAAGCAGAGCCTGAGACAAAAGACTAAGGTTCAGGTAATTTATTTAGCAGGCAATCTTGGGAATAAGGGAATAAGAGAACATGAGATAGGGTAGTGGAGGAAAAGTGAATGTAAGGGCCTTTTGTTGAGAGTTTTGCTATTGACAACTTGAGTCTTGGTTCCAGAGACATACTGGACAATTAATAAAATATCTGCTGGGATTGTTCACTTGAATGACAGGAAGCTGGAGCCTTTCTCCACTGGCTCTTGCCTCATTGGTTAAAGATTGCTCTTTCTGTGCTAACTTGTGCATGTGCCAGGTAGAATTTCCAACATCAGAAAGAGTCTGGGGACAGTAAGTGGAAAGCTACATGGCCCGTGATTGAGGTGGAACTTGTCAATGTGAAGTGAGTCCGTACTCCCATGGGACAGTCTACAACAACTGCATATGAAATCAGAGGTGGGTGGAGAGGATGGGATGTGGAACACTAGAGATATCTGTGGAATCCTAACTAGAAAAAAGGAGTCGGCTGGCAGGACTAAAAGAAAGCAAAAAGAAAGCAGATAAGCTGCAAGTGTGTCTTTCTTCATGGTCCAGGAAACAGCCCTTCTGTGCAAATAAGCCACAATCTTCCTGTGCCCAGCTACCACCTGACTCTTGGCTGATAGAAAAATGGCAGGTTAGCTCCCTGTAATCTTGCCATTATCAGTACTGCACGCAGCACTCTGCAGCTCAAGAACCATCCTATAAAATTTCCAGTGAGCCTTTGTTCCCTTGCAGTCAGCTCTTTTCTTGCTGATTCTGCCCATTGCTCCCTTGCAACATATTTTCATACTTTCTCTAATAAATCTGCCCTTTTTAACCTACAACTGGTAAATTCTTCTTACCCGCATGCCACTGGCCTCCGTTAGTCACTGCCCCAGATAGTCACCATTCACCCATGACAATATCTTCTACAGTCCACTCCTTGCTCCACTTAGATCTGCTCATATACCACATTAAGTTTACACTGTTACATAGTCTTCATGGTGGTGCCAGCTTGAAGCTCCATAAAAAACCCGAGGCAGTAGAGTTAGAGGAACAAGTTCAGTATCCATTGCTACAACAAGGCCTGAGTCCAAGTCTACCTGGTAAACTGCTCTAGACCCTTATCCCTGATAGATCTAAGACCTTGGTTGACCTGAGTGCCACACTGAATTTTCTGTAACTGAACATAGAAGCACCCTTATATAGCAGCAGCCCTAGCTTTTAATGATAATCAGTGTAATAACTTACTAACTTTTCTTTGTTTGAGATGGAGTCTCGCTCTATTGCCAGGCTGGAGTGCAGTGGTGCAATCTCAGCTCACTGCAGCCTCTGTCTCCTGTGTTCAAGCGATTCTCCTGCCTCAGCTTTGTGAGTAGCTGAGACTACAGGTATGCAACAGCACGCCTAGCTAATTTTATTTTTAGTGGAGATGGGCTTTCACCATGTTGGCCAGGATGGTCTTGATCTTTTGACCTCATGATCTGGCTGCCTCGGCCTTCCAAAGTGCTGGGATTACAGGCATGAGCCACCATGCCAGACCTTTTTTTTTTTTTGCCGCTGATTCACTGGTAATAAGAGTCTGAAGTAATCAGGCAGCAGCTCTAGTTTCAAGTTTAGTGGACTCTTTGCTGGGTCAACCAATCAACTGTTGACCAGTGGAAGCATCCTTCCCCCCCCCCAGAAAACAGGACCTGACATTCCACAAAGCCTAGGCTCTGGGTAACATGAAGCACAAATTCTGCAAGTGAGTCACTGGGAGTGATGGTGGTAGGGGTCAATATTTCTTTCACCTCTTGGTTCTCAGACTGGTCAATTCTAGCCTTTGAGGCACAGCAGCACATTCCAAGTACTGTAGAGCTTATAATGCATCCTGAAGTACAACATTCCTACTCTGCAGTGTGTTGATACCAAGTTGATTCCTTAGCAGATCTCCTAATAGACCTTCCATGGTTCTATTACGCTGTTTCCAGTGGATACAGCATATAGTAGTGTAACCAGCGGACAGGAGCAGGGCCGCGGGGGCATTCCAATGACACTTACTGTTCCCCAATCAGATGTGTTTTTTCCAGGACCTTGGGATCTCACTCACCCAAGAATGGGGAGGAGATCCAGGCAGCGTGGTGATATTGTTCAAGTAAACATTGGACCCAAAGAGCTTTGCAGAAAAGCAATTTATTAGGCAGAGGGGGAGAGAGAGAGAGAGAGAGAGAGAGAGAGAGAGAGAGAGAGAGCGCACTCCCCACGCTGTTGTGGGAGGGGATCCAGAGATGTAGTCCGTATAGGTAAGGGAGTAGGGGGGATTTTAACCCTGGAGTTACTCCCACCACATTTAAGTTCTTGCCCAGTGAGAGGGGCTTTTCCAAACTTTCCCTTGAGTGACTCATCTTTGACTCTGATGCCGGATTGGCTGCCTGGCTCACAAAGAACCCCTCCTTCCAAGGCTTTTGGCAGGCTTTCTAAACAAAGGAAGCTCACCTGGGCAGTCTACCTATCCCGCACATGCGAAAGTTAGACAAGGAACTCTAGTCCCCGGATAGGGATGTGAATGAAGGCAGGGCGGGCGTCACTGGGAAGTTCTTGCCTTTAAAACCACGCCTCTCATGGACCCAGGAAGGGAAGTTAACACAGTCCCTCAATAGGACTGGTGGGTCCTGTGGCCATTTGTTTACAGTCCCATCCTTAACCACAAAATAGGTCCTTCCTGTTGATGTAATGTTACATGGGATCCCATGACACAGATTAGGCAAGAGCCCTCAGCTAGTGGTGTTGACAAAGGTACTGTGGGCAGGGAAGGCAAACCCATAAATCCATACCCTAAGTAGGTGTCAATTCTGGTAAGGATGAGTCATCATATCTCCCCATGTCCCAGAGTTAGGAGTCTGACATAACTAACTTGTTACCAAAGAGAGTTTGATTCCCACTTACAACAGTGCTATATTGAGGGCTCATATTAGTTTCTGCTGCTGGCCAGTGGGCATCCAGCAGCAGTATTGCTAAGATGAGCCTTGGTGAATCAGAGCCCATGCATAGCCACCATAGCTATTCTGTTCACTGGTTCTTTTGTGCAAGCACTGCGTGGCTGAGGAGGGAGGCTGGTTGGCACACCTTGGATGAGTTTTGTCCCTCTGTTTGCAGAGTTCCTCATTGAGCATTAACAGGAAACACAAAGATCTACACACTGTCCCACTCCCGTATACGAATGAATCCTCATGATTCTTTCTCACACCTCTTTGTCACTAATTTAGGATCCTATCTGTCACTTCCCAGGCCCATGGGCAACCGGTCAAGCCATTCGCCACTGTTCAGAAGTCATGCATGTCTTTCCTTCAGCTCACTTTTGTGAATATTTAAAGTAGTAACCAAGTATGTTGATTAAAACTAGACACCAGCAGGATTTTTTTTCTCACCACTGTCTTTTCAGGTCGTGCCTCAGAGTGGCTGCTGTGTAACAGTTGAATTTTAGCCCATTTTCTTAGAGCAGCCCATATGTAAACCAGGCCTGTTTGCCTCTTCCACCAGCTAGCCGTAGGAAAACCGCCATGAGGCAGTGGATGGATGTGATTGAGGGGAACCACTGGTGCAGCAGAGGGAGGTGGCGTGGGGTCAGCCATGTGTATGTAACTTTCTTGTGCTAGCCAGACATGCTCAGTCACAGTTTCTAATGTACCAAACGTGCTTGCCTCATCTTGTCGCTGGATCTGAAAATACTCATCTCATAATGGGCGGCTCTGGTTGCCTACTCCTCACTTGATATCCCACAGTAGGTAGTGGTCATGAGAATGAACCTTGCAGGCTTCCAACTATGGCTTCCAATCATTGAACCAGGGCACCTGCTACTTGCTGCTGAAAGCTGTTACAACATTTACAGCAAGGCCATGCTTCCCACAGCCTGCTTCCAGCTAATGCCTGAGTGTAGCAGACGCATTTCTGGGAGACTCAAGACTCCTCTGGTGATTGACGTAGGCTCACAGACTTCCTGACACACTTGCTGGACTTTCTTTAGTCTTCCTGGCAGCCTAGGACGCTTTTACCCAACCTTGTTATCTCTCCTTTGCAGATTCTGTCATAGTGTGGAAGCTCTCCTGGACTTCCCTGGCTCCCTCCCCACTTCTCATCCGTAGGCATCTCCCCTAATACATTTTTTGCATGTTTAACCCTCTCTTGGTGTCTGCTCCTTTGCATGTTTAATCCTTCTCAGACCAATGAAAGTGGTCTCAGAAGACAGGTGGTAAGATGGGGGTCTGGGGACTAGATCACCTAGCAGGAGTTGAGGATATCATCTTGGGTGCCTGATGAGGCACAAGGTGGTGGCTTAATTGCTAGATTCTGCTGGTGGTGATCTGGAAAAATGTCCCACATTGGGGAGCATGCTGTCGGAGGTGCAATGATGTAAGTATTTGAAAAATACACGGAGAACAAAGCTTACAAAGGCAGTAGAGTAGGCCAAGTATGGCTAAGCTGTACACTGCAGAAGGACAATGAGAGACAGAGAGCTGTTAACGAGCAGATAATTGCTAAATGTGAGATCAAGGCAGCCTTGAGGAGAGCTTAAGAAAAGGCTCACACTTGTAATTCCAGCACTTTGGGAGGCTGAGGTAGGTGAATCTCGAGGTTAAGAGATCCAGACCAGCCTGGCCAACATAGGGAAACCCCGTCTCTACTAAAAATACAAAAATTAGCTGGGTGTGGTGGTGTGTGCCTGTAATCCCAGCTACTTGGGAGGCTGAGGCAGAAGGATTGCTTGAACCCCTGGAGGCGGAGGTTGCAATGAGTCGAGATTCTGTCACTGCACTCCATCCTGGTGACAGAGAGAGACTCTGTTTCAAAAAATAAATAAATACATAAATACACAAATAAATAGATAAATAAAAAGGCTGTAAGGCTCTTATCAGCAGTAGCGGAAGGGAGGGCAGACACAGTTGGACTACAGGCTGAAGACTTCACCACAAATGTGCTGGTAAAAGGACTACCAGTATCACTAAGAAGTTTAGTGGTAAGGCTGGGCACAGTGGCTCTTGCCTGTAATCCCAGCACTTTTGAAGGCCTAGGTGGGCGGATCACTTAGGCTGAGAAGTTCAAGACCAACCTGGGCAACGTAAGGAGGTCCCGTCTCTACAAAAAATTTAAAAATTAGCCAGGCATGGTGGCACATGCCTGTAGTCAAAGCTACTTGGGGAGGCTGAGGCAGGAGAATCACTTGAACATAGGAGATTGAGGCTGCAGTGAACTGTGATCATGCTACTGCACTGCAGTCTGGGCAACAGAGCAAGATTCTGTCTAAAAAAACTAAAGAAAATTAAAAATAAATAAATAAATAAAAGGAAGACGCTCAGTGGTGGTGGTGGGGTGGCCCTCCTCTGCAAGCCAGGGGGCATGGCAGGAGAGGGGGCCATAGAGCTCGGTTCATTAACATTGATGGGGAAGACGGAGTCTCAAAGTCACTCACCTTGAGGCTGGGTAGTGGCACTTAATTGCCAGAAGGCAGGAGGCTTCAGTTGCTTTAATGATCACCAAGGCCCGAGGATCAGATAAGGGGGCTTGACCTGTAAGGAGTGGTGGGGATGGTTAAAGGAGCATGGTGTCTATAGGGGAACTCAGACCATCAACAGAGGTGCTGCTTCACATCCATGATAAAGGAAGAAGCAAGAACGGAGGAGCAGCACCAGGCTACGAGGGGGGCTGCCCAAGCAAAACAACACAAATCTTTGCTCTGTTCCCAGACCTGAGCCAATTGTCAGACCTGGAAACCACTGAATGAAAAAGGTGGCCAGGTCCTTAGAAAGAAGGACTCTGTACAATTGCAGCAAGCATATACCATGATAATTTTGCTAGTTCTTTTCCGAAGGGACTTATGGTTGTTTATTTGGGTGATTGTGTACTGAGCAAATATTTCCAGGACCAATGGACACAGAGTCTGAAGTGACATTGCTATGTAGAGGCCTAAAGTGTCACCATGACCCCTCTGTTAGAGCAGGGACTTACAAGAGCCAGGTAGTGAATGGAGCGTTATCTAAGGACTGGCTCACAGAGACTTCAGGGTGTCAACAGACCCCACCTAGTGGCCATTTCCCCAATGCCCAGGAGTGATACACTTGAAGTAACCCCCTATAAGGACTCCATGGTCTATGAGGTAAGAACTATCACAGTGTGGAAGCCCAAATGGAAACCTCTGAAACTGCCAGAAGCCAATAGGCTCCCACTTCATGGCCAAGGTAGTAAAGAAAAAACAATATTGTATCCTCAGGGAGGGGTATAACAGAAATTAGCACCACTGTTAAGGACCTTACAGATTTAACAGTCATGGTCCCTCTCACAAATCCATTCATCAGTCTGGCTGCTGCAGAAGTTGAATGGCCCCTGGAGAATGACTGTAGACTACCATACATTCAACCAAGCAGTAACTCTGATCGTAACTGCTGTGCTGTGTGTGCCATCCCCGCGTGAGCAGGTGAATAGGCTTCTGCTATGACGTATGCTGCAGCTATAGATTTGGTGAATTCCATCTTTTCCATTAAACTAGAACAATTTGCATCTACATGGGATGAAAAATATTCAGTTACAGGGATAGCTGCCTGTTACAATAAAGTCCAAAGACATCTACATTGCCTGGATTTCCCAAGAACATTGCGCTCATGCATTACATTTACAACTTCATGCTCAACGGACAGGATGAGCAAGAGGTAGCCAGCCCTCTGAAGGTTTTGTGCTCCAGAGGGTGGGAGGTAAACCCTATGGAAACTCAAGGAAGGGACACTTCAATGAAGGTTTTAGAAATCCCATGGGCAGGACAGGCTAGGATTTCTCCTTTAAAGTCAAAGAAAAATCTAATTATCTCGCAATTCTTGCCAAAAAGAAGGAGGTGAAGTCTCCTTGGCAGGTGCAGGCAGCACATTCCATACCTAGTCATGTGGCTCCAGCCCAAATTTCAGAAGACATGAAAGACCACCAGGTTTGAGTGGGGGTAGGGTCTGGAGAGAAAATGGCATTGGCAAGTCCAGGCTGTGGATCAATCAGCCCTGTTGCCTGGGTGATATGATCTGGCAGGCCTGTGACGGTGGAAATGCAGGGATGGGAGAAGGTGCAGGTGGAGCTCATGGCAAGCTCCAGTGGGAAGATCATGATCTGGTCCCTGCAATTCTTGTGTAAGGTCGTGCCCACCACAGTAGGGAATTAAACCCCTATGAGAATTGCCTTGGCTCATTAGCGGGTCCTGGCATCAAAGAAATGCTAGACCATGGGCACCAAGTGACCGTGCATCCAGAACTTTCCATTAGGAGATAAGTCCTGGCTATAAATCTCTCCTGGGAAGGATTGGGGGTATGTTTATAGTTATATATCTATAGTGACATTGCAGTTATCTTTCGAAGGACCGAGACTCCTTCAAACAATGAGCTCAGTAAGTTTGAGAAGTGGTTTAGATCTGGAAAGATCTAGTAAGGGATGGTGATTTTTCATTGTTATGGCCGACATACACTTCTGCTCATCAGCTCTTGACTTTCTCTGATTTTACAAGTTAAACAACATTCAAGTTGGCTGCCTGCCCACTTTACTTCTAGGAATACCATGACCTATTAGCCATTGTCATAGATCTCTGTGGGACAAGGTGTCCTGGTTGCCACTCTGTCTTCTTTTGCCCATTAAGGTAATTATTTCCACCTTACCTCTGGTTATGCAGCACTCCCTGGCCTCTGCTATTCCAGACTCATTCACATTGATACCAGGGAGTCCATTTCTATGGTAGCTTACAAGGATTCTCACCACTGAGCTTCTCAAAGAATTCCTTCCTGCCTAGATTCCCTAAATTCTTTACTGCCCTAGTGAAGGGATACCTTGTCACTCTCAAGAAACATTATCAAGTGGGGGTCCCTCATTCTGGGAGATATATTTATTTTCACAGTTCCACATCCCTGAACCTTCTCATCTCTTCATTAAGACTGGCCGTGGTAATTCTAGCATCTCCCTCTCATTTGCTGTAGGCTGTCATCACGTCCAAGCTTCATGGATCCACTCTCATAGCATATTAGGATCTGCCTGAGGCATTCTTTGGGGACAGTAAGTCCTGCATCATGAGAATGTGGTCTTGTGCTAATGAATTCCCTCCTACCCAGTCTTACCTTCTGCTCCATCCCTCAGGCTCACCACCCTCAAGACCCAGTTCCATGCATGTTTTTCTTGTTTCTGTCAGGACATATTAGCCACGTCACGTGATTCATTCCGTAGGAAAATCGTTTTCTCCTGGGGAAGGGACTCATTTTCTTATTTAAGCTATGCTTAAGCCTGGCCCTGGTTACTGGCCTGGGACAATAAGTGGACTGGGTAATCTTGATGAGGAAAAGCTTTGGAGGTATCTATCACAGGTCGAGTTTATGCATAGTTACCAGAGTACAAGTGTCCAGTGTCCCCTAATAAGGAGAGGTCTGCTTCTGCCAGGCTGGAGAGTTTAAGTGAATCTGGATATTCTCAAACGCATCTACCCAGATGTCCCTATTCCATGTCTCAGGGTCTCAGTCATTCTGTTTGTGTCCTAACTTTATCTGAGGAGATTTTTCAAGGCCATATGCTCAACTTTACCCTTATGGATAAACTCTGGGTCTAATTTTCAGCATAGTCTAACTATGGTTCAAGGGACACAGCTGTCTTTCAAAGCCGCCAGGAGACCTGATTTTCACTGTGTGCTCTGTGTTGATAGCTGATTAACGGAGATTGCCGTCTTCTTCAAGGTTTCCAAGGCAGTTAACAAAAGGGAGCCAGTGCTGCAGTATTTGTAATTACCCTTGCCTCTATACCTAAAGGTGCTGGTGTTAATGTGCCCCTCAGTGCTGCCTGCCCTCTGAACCACATCCTGCCACTGACAGTCTTAGTAATACGATGCTGTCTGACTCGGGGGAGATCCAGCTTCAGAACCCCACTGAGGCTCTGCTCTTTAGGTCTCCTTCTCTTACCACTGACTTGGTTTGGGTGCCTGAAAGCAGAGCCGAAGGCAGGGATTTGGATAAAAAGGTAGATTACTCAGGAGCAAGGGTGGAGGGGAGAAGGGAACATGAGACGAGGGGGTATTCCTGAGACTGCTACTGTGAGCAATGGGAGCCCCACTTCCTAGGACTTCCACACAGCATGTAGAATGGCTCAGAGCTCCCTCAGCTCTCATGGCCCTTCTGTTGAGGGTTCCTCGTGAGGGACTCCATCTGTCTTGTAATTCTGGTCTCAACTGAGAAAAGACAAAAGAGACCTTTGTGATGAGAGAAACGCCCTGGGGCAGAAAACAGAAAGCCAGGGGCCCACCCACGTTTCAGGTGGTATGCTGTCAGTGCCAGGTTGGGGCTGGGTCTGCACACTACTGTCCACTGCAGCTATGGCTTAAATCTGAGGTGGGCTGAAGTTTTGTGGCCTGCAGGAGCGATCACATGGTCCTTGTCATCGTCATCATCATCATTATCATTGGCTATACCGACTATAGAACAAGGGCAGGGTATTATAAATAATAGAGTCATCCAAAAGTACATGGGCGGGAAGAGGAGAATGATTCTAGCAGTTGGGCATGAGGTGGTCTGCATGGAGGAAGTGGTTTTTCATGGCATCTTGCAAGACAAGTAGGATTTCATTGGGTAAAGAAGTCACTTGGGTGTGGTGGCCCATGCCTGGCCACTCCCTGCATTCCCAGTGTTTTGGGAGGCAGAGGCAGGAGCATCACTTGAGACCAGGAGTTGGAGACCAGCCTGGGCAACATAGTGAGACTCTGTCTCTACAAAAAAATAGAAAAAATTAGTCAGGAGTGGTGATGTGCACCCGTCGTCCTAGCTACTTGGGAGGCTGAGATGGGAGGATCACTTGAGCCCAAGAGTTTGTCATGCCACTGCACTCAAGCCTGGGCGACAGAGAGACACTGTCTCCCCACAACAAAAAAAAAAAAAAGCTAAGGCAAAACATTCCAGGAGAGGAAAATAGAACAAACAAATATTGGATATAGTGATGGGGGTGCAGTGATGAGAGGCAGGAGTGGAGGTACAGTGACGGGTTGCAGTGACGAGGTATAGAGATGGGATGCAGTGATAGGGTGCAATCGTGGGCTTGCAGTGATGGGATGTAGTGGCCTGCAGTGGTAGGGGACAGTGACAAAGTATATTGGTGAAGGTTCAGTGGTGGGGTACAGTGATGTGGTACAATGGTGGATTGCAGTGATGGTGTGCAGTGATGGGTGCAGTGGTGGGGATAGTGGTGGAGGTGCAGTGGTGGGGTGCAGTGGTGGTGGTGCAGTGATGGAGTACAGTGATGGGGTGCAGTGATGGAGTGCAGTGATGGGTGCAGTGATGGAGTGCAATGATGGGGTGCAGTGGTGGGGTGCAATGATGGGTGCAGTGATGGAGTGCAGTGGTGGGGTGCAGTGATGAGTACAGTGGTGGGAATAGTGGTGGAAGTACAGTGGTGGGGTGCAGTGTTGGGTGCAGTGGTGGGGTGCAGTGATGGGTGCAGTGATGGGATAGCGGTGGTGGTGCAGTGATGGGTGCAGTGATGGGGATAGTGGTGGAAGTGCAGTGGTGGGTGCAGTGCAAGGGTAGTGGTGGGGTGCAGTGGTGGGTGCAGTGCAAGGGTAGTGGTGGGGTGCAGTGATGGGTGCAGTGGTGGGGATAGTGGTGGGGTGCAGTGATGGGTGCAGTGGTGGGGATAGTGGTGGGGTGCAGTGATGGGTGCAGTGGTGGGGATAGTGGTGGAAGTGCAGTGGTGGGTGCAGTGGTGGGGTGCAGTGATGGGTGCAGTGGTGGGGACAGTGGTGGGGTGCAGTGATGGGTGCAGTGGTGGGGATAGTGGTGGAAGTGCAGTGGTGGGGTGCAGTGCAAGGGTAGTGGTGGTGGTGCAGTGATGGGGTAGCAGTGGGGTTGCAGTGAGGCATTAGTTTGGAATAGGAGAATGGAGCCAGATGAGAAAAGATTTGAAAGTCAAGTTGAAGTGTTTGGGTTTAGTATGAATGTGTGAGGGGTTTGGAGAAACAGGTTATGTGACGGAATCGCTAAGGCTTCCCAGCTGTGGGTCCATGTGTGGTGAGTGGAGCATTGCCCGGTGACCTGATTCCAGCACCAGAGCACCCCTCTTTGTTTTGTCCACCTACAAGGTGGTTTCCACCCTGAGGCAGCTGCCATTGCTCTCATATCTTCAAGATTCCTTTAGCCTTGCTTTATGAGAATCCAAAAGTGGGCTTTGATCTTTACCACCTATCAGCAGGGGTAGATTAACTTATGTTTTAAGCTAAGCTGCTTAAAGAACAAGGCCTTAGCCCTCATCATGGTTTTCTCCCTCAGGGTTTCAGCAGAGCAATCTGGGAGAACAGGATGAGCCTATCAAAGGTCTGTATCTTCCAGGGGCCACCCAGGCCACTGGTCTGTGCTACTGATGGGGACATCAAGGTCCAAGGAGATGATGTCAAGTGGTTATTCAGCTTTCCAGAAGACTAAGTAATTTTTCATGGCCCAAGAACTGCAGAAGCCAGCCCATCCTCCCAGATCTTCTATTGCCTTTTCTTTCCTACTCCCTCCTCCCCAAATTGCAAAGCCTGCAGCTTGAGGGCAGGAAACCTGGGCTCTAGTCCCAGCTGTGCTGCTTCTCAGCCTTGTGATATTGGACAGGCAATCCTAACTTGCAAAACCTCAGTTTTCTCATCTGCAAAATGAGACTAATCACATTAAAATAGGTAACAGATGCAAAGAAAGCATTTAGTCCAGGATCTGGTACCTACAAGGCATTCTTCTTGTTATTGATTCCTGACATTATTAGTGTTTTTCAGAGAGTAGGTCCTGTGCATTAGGCCTGTGACAGTCAGAGGTGGTACCTAAAGAGAACAGCAAATAGAAGACATTTCATTAGGAAACCATTTCCTCCACAGTTCTGTTTGCATTCTGATTTTGTGGAAGAGAAAGACTCAGTTTGGTGGTATTATAGCATCACACATGCACACACACACACACACACACACACACTCACACACATAATGCTTGCTAATTTCCATTTTTAGCAAGGAGAATTCTTCGCCCCTCTGGTTAATGATAGATAATTACATCTAACTCAATCTGGTAAAGTCCTATTCAGTAATTTAAATAGTCTCTTTAGATAGCGTAATCACTTCAAATAAATCCGTGGCCTCTCAGATTTGCTCCCCACCCCACCCGTACTCCTTGCCAAGATGGTATGTGGCTGTGTGAGCTATGGGATGCTGATAGGACCACATGAGTGGGAGGGTGGAGGGAGCTTGGACCCACTTGCAGAAGTCCTTGCGTTGTTGTGGTCTCCACAGCAACGTCCCGCTGCCCGGGCTCCTGGGAGAAGGATGAATTTTCAAGTGGAGAGCTCATGGCCTGTCCTCTCGTCTTGATCAAAGCTCACTGATCCTCCCTGGCCGAGTCGGTGCCCCACCTCACCCTGCCCAGCGCTCAACGCTGTGCTCCAGCACCTGCCAGGCCGTGGTTTCACTCTGTTCTTGAGCCCAGGAAGTGCCTGTGTAGCCCCCACCCTCCTCCTCCAGCTCTCGGCCAAGTTGGTAGTCACCTCTGAGTTTTCTTTAAAGCCACATGGTGATGTCTGGATCAATTTCAAGGAATTGGGGATCCAAGGGAAGTGGGAGCACTCCCTGAGATCTCTCTTGGCCCAACCACTTCTGCTCTGCTGTGTCTGCCCAAGTTGGTTGAGATGTAGAACGTGGGGTCAGTGTCCTCCTGGAGATCCCTCAACTGCTGATCAGAAATTCCATCCCTGCACCCCATCACTGCACCCCATTACTGTACCCCATTGCTATACCCCTTTAGGACCTATGTCTAAGAGGGGGAGTCGCTGCACTTTACATCACACCTGCTTTTCCTACCTCTGTTCCCTTCTCCTTTCCAAAATCCACTGAACAGAAGGAGCAGATTTTCCTCTTTGTCTTATTTTTGGGATCTTCTTCACCATATACCACCTCTTTGTAATGATTGCTAGAGGTAAATGCAATGGTTTTGTGGTGTAGAAATGCAAGATACATTGGCTCGCACTTCCCACAACACTATCCTTATCGCACTAGGTAGATACAATTTTCTTTAATAGCAGCTTCTTAAAAATGTCAATTTAAAGAAAAAATCAAGTAAATTGATAGTCAGTTTGGTAGTGGGAATGGTGCAAATTGTGAAGATAGAAGGTCCAGGGCTGAGCTTTGGGAAGCCAAAGGCACATGTGAGAAGCTGTGATGAGTATGTCAAACGGAAAAGTCCTAGGTGTACTCAGGGGGAAGAGGGTCACGGCTACAACTAATTATAAAATAAGAGGTTGGAAAAACAATGTACTAAGAAGTTCAGAAGAATTAGGGGAAGGTTCTTGGAAGAGGTGGCAGTTAAATTGGGTTTTAAAGGAGAAGAAGATGAAGAAGAAAGACATCCAAAATGGGAGTGGTGGTGTTGGCAACAAGATAGTTTACATGAAGTGCTTTAAGAAGGTTGAGTGAGCAGTGGTGTACAGAATTAATAATGTTTCAGGTGGGATGAAGGGAAAGATTTGAAGGCCAGGGAGAATCTTTTTGGTGGCAACTATGAAGGACCAGAGGGGAAATAATACAATCTAAGAAGCCTCAAGGTTGCCAAGGAGGCTGTAGACAAAATGGCCAGCAAAGACTCTGGTTGGCAGGGCCAGCCGGGGTGCCAGTCAGAGCTGGCAGTGTTTGTGCCTTCAGAGCCACTTGTTTGCCCCAGTAGCAACCTTCTTCCTCTTCTCAGAAACTTCTTGGCTTCTCCAGCCTGCACTGTGTCCTTCTGGCATCACAGGTAGGTCTGGAAACCTCATTCATCCTTGGGTCTCTGGAACTTGTAATCCTGAAATGTCTTGCCTGGTATGGAATGTCTTTTCTATTTCTCCCATCTCAGAAGTCCAAAGCCTATCAAATTATCTTTCTCTAGCTCAAGAGTTAATAATCAGCTTCTTCTTATGTAAGTCAGAACAGGAAAGTCTTGCTTGGTCAGTTCCTCTGAAAATATTGCTCTGATGCTGTTCTTCAGTAACTCTGCTGCCTCTGCCTGCCTATTCAGCGTTTGTCTGTTAGCAGGAAGCTCATTCTGGCTCCGGCTGAAGCTTTCTGAGGCCAGCAGCCACTGTGGATGTTCACGGAGTTTAGGCAGCAGCCAAATGAATGGGAATTGGGTGCACCCAGGCCAGATCCTAATTTGGGCTATCTGGGTCCCTGCAGCCGCTTCCAAGGGTGAGGTATCCAGTGGGAAAGGAGGGCTCTCAGAAGATGGAGTGGGGGGAGGATTTTCCACTGGTAGAAGTGAAGTTATTTGTCAGAGGTGTCTGAGGGTCCGTGGAAAGCTATGTGATACTTTGATGGCACCAATGTCCTGGTGTTGCTGAGAAGCCAGAGCTTCCTTCTTGGAGTGGGAGTGGGTAGTGCACGGAAGACCCAGGTTCTGCCCTTGTGTTGCTCACACCCTGCAAGGGGCTTAGAGGGGCTCTATCCTGAGTACTGGGGAGGCGTGAGGAACAGAGCCTGTGCATCTGCACTCCTGGCTTCAGCGACAGGATTTTCAGTAATGAAATGACATTAGAAACAGTGCCAAGACACCCGGGTCCTGCTAAGTAAGTAGCTGGGCAGTTTCCTTCCTAAGGCTCCACGTTCTGTGTGGAAACTGAGATGCTTGCATGCCCAGTCTCCCGAAGTGCCATCTTCATATTCCTGGAAGTATATGGTTGATTTCAGGTAGCATCTGCATGAGAATTTAAAATTTTCACCCATGAATATTCATATGTATTCAAAAGTAGATACCTAACTCACCAAAACCACAATTCCATAGATGTTATTACTTGGAAGTCTTCTAGGTAAAATTTTAAAAGGAGTTTATTGAAATTAAATTTTAAGAAAAAAATTAAAAGACGCTAAGCATGCAGGTGCTGCACAGATGTGCCAGCAATGGTGCTGGAGGGTGTGGAAGGGACAGAAGTGTAGGAACCCCTGGGAAGATGAGTTTGTGGCACCCTAGGATCTATGGAGTTTGGCGTGTGTCCATCCTGTAGAAAGAAAGAGCTCTCAGCAGAAGGGAGATGGGTTCCCGAGTGAATGGGGAAAATTCTGTGCGGGGCTCTAGGGGAAAGAAAGTCAGTGCTTTCATAAGGTTGACTTCTACAGCAATCTTGGAAGAAGCCACAGACATGGATTCATGGAGAGGGAACCTGGATACCGCCGGCTGCACAGCCTCCAGGTGAAGGAAGTGTGTCCCCACTGGGGAGCCCCAGGTTGGGCCATGAGCCTACTTGTCCCCAGCCTGCTCCTGACTCCTCCCATGTGTTCCCTCAGGGCCTTCTGCTGAAGGGCCACAGAGGAACACGAGGCTGGGATGGATTCAGGGCAAGCAAGTCACTGTGCTGGGAAGCCCCGTGCCTGTGAATGTGTTCCTCGGAGTCCCCTTTGCAGCTCCTCCGCTGGGACCCCTGCGTTTTACAAATCCGCAGCCTGCACCACCCTGGGATAACCTGCGAGAAGCCACCTCCTACCCTAATTTGTAAGACCAGGTTCGGGACCATGGGTGGGTTGTGACTCTGGGAGTTGTGGGAATGCAGGTCATGCAGCCCAGTGGGAAAGAAGAGGGTTTGGCATGGGTCCAGGAGGAGGGAGAGAAAGGGCTTGAGACTTGGGCAAGTGGTTCAGTAATCCCCTGACTCCCAAACCTACTGATGGCCAGGTCGTTGGAGGCATATTTAAAAATATGCAGATTCCCCACGCTCCCTTCTGAACTTCCTGAATCAGAATATCCCAAGCTGAGCTCAGGAAACTATTATCTGAACACTCTCTAAAGACTCTGATCACCAGTCAGGTTTTTTGGAAATGCTGAGATGGGCTTACTGAGTCCTTTGGTCAGAAGGGACTGTCCCGGTGTCTTCTTGTGAACTGTCACCCAAGCTTAGCCTCTAGGTCAGACTGAGTGAGGGTTTTATTGGGAAGAACCACACTAGAAGGGTGTTAGCTCCAGCAGTCCAACCTGGCCCATGGTGAGCTCCATAAATACCCGTGGAATGAATGTATGGATGTGTCTCTGTGACACAGGCACCCTGGGAGGTAGGGAGCTCCTGGGTCCCCAAGCTCAGGTAGGTAACCCGTCACCAAGTCAGTTGTGGAGGGATGAGGTGAGACTAATGGGTGAGCAGTGAGACTTGAAAATCCCCTAGAATCTTCCAACATTTTAGATTCTGTCAGGCTCTCGCATTGGGACACATGGGTTCCTGGCAGAAGAAACTCTGGTGCCAGGATATTCCCTGAGCCACAGAAGAGGACCCCATGTGGCCCAAGGACTGAGGACATTAAGCTGAAACTCATTTGTTCGTGCATTCATTCATTCATCCAACTAATATTCATTGACAACTAAGTCGATAGCTGGCTCTCCATTAGGCCTGGGGACATGGCAGGGGATGAGTCACAGCTGTCCTCAGGGAGCATGCAAATGAATGATGGTGGCAGGAATGAAAACAGTAATTGACGGTTAAAGTATAAGATGGCAAGGGAAGCCATGAGGGTATCAGAGAAGGGTGCTGAGGGGAAACAGAGGCTCAGCAGCCTGGCTTTGATGGAAGGTCAGAGATGGCTTTACTGAAAGTGCTGAGGCCTGATCGGCAACACACAAAGGGGCAAGGATGCATAAAAGCCTCTCAGGAGAAGATGTGCAGCGATATTGCACATTATTCTATTAACAAAGCAACTAGCATTGATTGCACATGGAGTATGGTGGAAGCATTCACATTCATAGCCTTGCTTAATCTTATGGTGTATCACGCTCTGTGCTGGCGCTCTGAGGTACAGAGGTGACTAATACAGAGTCCTAGGCTTTTAGCTGCTCACAGTTGAACTGGGGATGATGATAACGCACATTCACAAGCCTAGGTCACATTCTGGGAAAGAACGCAAAATAGGTAGGTATTTCTAAAGAAGGGCTATGGTCGAGCTGGAGAAATCTCAGAAGGCTTCTGGGAGGAGGTGGCAAGTTGGAGTGAAGCTAAAACAAAGGGAAGAATGTGAGCATACAGATATGGTGAGCCAGCAGTCCAGGCAGAGGGCCCGGCTTGAGCAAAGCCTGGATGCAGGAGTCTCCCTGCCAGTCTCTCTCGGTTGGTTCCAGGTAGAGAGGGAAATGTTTCCTTGCTCTTCTGGGGACAGAAGAGGGAGCCACAGGGGCAAAGCCCTTGGTATTCCACTGTGTCTTGCCCTCTACGGTTTGGGGAATTGTTGGGCCAGCTCCGGTCATTATGTGTGTCTCTATTGCGGTGGTGGGTGTAGGCATGGGAGGGTGGCGGGGGTAATGGTACAATTATTTTACACAGCGTTCTTTCCTACCCAGGAACCAGATAAAAGATAATTATAGTTTGCTTGCTTGTTTGTTTTGGAAACCATGGGGGTTTGGGCATGATTGGACTTTGTACCAGTAGCTGCTCTTCTGCTCAGGCAGAGGAGATGTACAGGCCTCCCCACTGTCACAAGAACTGGCCCTTCCCAGGCAAGTTTGCTGATAACTTTTTCTGAGGGTTTTCTCCTTTCCTTCTCTAAGGTGCCTCCAGAACTCAGAGTGGCTGCTCTTAGATCAACACATGCTCGAGGTGCATTACCCCAAATTCCGAGTGTCAGAAGACTACCTGTACCTTAACATCTATGCGCCGGCCCACGCCGATGCAGGCTCCAAGCTCCCCGTAAGGCTGCCTGCTGCGTTTGGGGTTCCAGCTTGCAGGACCTTGGCCGGGGATCCAGGCCGGGCAGCTGCATGTCTGGAATTGGACCTACCCCCTGTTGCGTAAAAGGGAAATGTAATCACATCAACAATTTTAAAAAATCGTTTGTGTGATAGATTCAGGTGATCAGTTTTTCTGATTGATTCTTTATTGGCAGTGACTTGACGTTTAATTTTTGTTTGTTTTTCCTCTCTGTTGCGTATTTAGTGACCTGTAAACTTTCAGAAAAGACACTGCTTAAAAGGAGCCTGACTTTTTTAAAATTTGGGGAATCCTTTTTCAAAGACGATAATTTTATCTTCCAACTTTTCTGTTTATAATGAAGACAGGTAATCATGTTAAGTGTTTCCTTTAAGAACATAAAATATCCCTGTGTCAGTGAGCGGGGGAAAGGCATATTCTATTTTTCAGCCACGCCCTCACACCCTCCTCTCTTCCCTGTGTCTCTGCCAGGGGAAATTGGCTCTCTTGTATCATAACAGCAATGCCTATTAAGTGCTTGCTGTGTGCCAGGCACAGTACATCATCTCATTTAACTCCCACACTAACTCAGTGGGTAAGGATGATTTGGACCCATTCCACAGATGGAGAAGATGAGGCACAGGAAGGGCATAGCTGACTTGCTCCATGTTGTACACACAGTAGGCGCTAGATCCTGGCACCAAAGCCAGCGCTTTGTCCACCTCCCCTTTCCTCAGAGGCTTCCCTCTCTTTATCCGTCCCAAAGACTGTAATATCTAATATGACCTTAAGACAGAGAATGGAAGGGATTTGTTATTAAATATATAAATAGAGGTAATGTCATTTAAATAATGTTTTATGTTCCCTGGTCCCAATGTTTCTAATCAATTAAGTTTGTACTCTTCCCTTATTTATTTATTTATTTATTGGTTTGTTTGTTTGTTTGTTTTTGAGGCAGCGTCTCAGTCTGTCGCTCAGGCTGGAGTGTGGTAGTGCAACCTTGGCTCACTGCAACCTTTGCTACCAGGGCCCAAGCGATTCTTGTGCCTCACCCTCCCGAGTAGCTGGGATTACAGGCACCTGCCACCATGCCCAGCAAATTTTTTGTTTAGTAGAGACAGGGTTTCACCATATTGCCCAGATTGGTCTCGAACTCCTGAACTCAGGCAATCTGCCCGCTTCAGCCTCCCAAAGTGCTGGGATTACAGGCGTGAGCCATTGCATGTGACTCTTCTCTTCTTTTTCTTCCTTTCTTCATCTTTCATCCTTTTTCCTTCTTCTTCTCCTCCTCTTGCTCCTTCCTCCTTCTTCTGCCTTCCTCCTCCTCTTTCTTCTTCTCTTCCTCCTCTTTTTCTCCCCCTCCCCTCCCCAAAACCCCTCCCCTCCTCTCCCCTCCTCTTCTCTCTCTGAAAGTAGAGAGCTTTTCTGTGTTTGTTCTTATACATGGCTTACAGTGATTTCCATCTTCCTGTAGGTCACAGGTTCACTGGTATTTAGTGAACACTTTCTGAGTACTTGAAACTTGAAATGTGCTATCGCTCACTATTCTATGAGCTTTAAATGCAGAATTTTGTTTAAACCTCATGATACCTTCATAAGTGAGATGCTTTCTTTCTTCACATCTTACAGATGAGAAAAATGAGCCTTAGGTTAAGTAATCTGGCCAAGGTCACACAGATAGTCAGTGGCAGAGCTGGGAGTCAAACACAGGCACTCAGGTGCCAGAGCCTACATGCGTCACCCTGGGCGTTCTTCAAATGACAGGCCTCGCACCCTGCTTAGCAAGTGGGACATTTATATTTCACCTGAAGAACCTATGCCCCAAACCGCATGAGGAGGGGCGGTGGGGCCTGGTGGGCTGATTGGATGTTCCTCTCCCCTCCTCAGGTCTTGGTATGGCTCCCGGGGGGTGCCTTTCAGACTGGCTCAGCCTCCATCTTTGATGGGTCCTCCCTGGCTGCCTACAAGGACGTGCAGGTTGTGATCGCCCAGTACCGGCTGGGAATATTTGGCTTCTTCACGTGAGTCTCTCCCAGTGATCGACACCCCAGATCCCAAAGGGGCAGCTGTGCAGTAGCCATAGACAGAGCCTAGCAACCCAAGAAAGGGTGAGCCTTCTGTGACATTGAACAAAGCTGGCCCTAATTACTTTGGTAATTTTTGCAGCTGTAACAGATAAATCCCCAAATTTTGATGGCTTAAAACAATAACAATCTCTTTCTCACTTGAGTAAAGTTTAATTGAGCATCCCTGATTGACAGACATCCTTCCCCATGGTCAACCAGGGATCTTGAGCTCTGATGTGGATTCTCTAGGGCCCCAGATCGTCTGCATTTGGTGGGTGGATGGAGAGAACGTGGAGGAACATGGAAGGGAGGGTCTCCAGGCCCAGCCTGCAGGCTGGCACTCACCATTTCTGTTCACTCACCATTGGCAGAACTCAGTCACGTGGCCATATTCAGGTGCAAGCAGGCTGAGGCAATGTAGCCCCGCTGTGTGCCCTGGAAGACGAGGGCACTGTTTGTGTGAGCAGTTGGTAGTGTCTACCTGAACCTCACCCCCAACATCCTCGAATGCTCACCTGAGAATCATCACTCCATCACAGTGGCTTTCCTCCTCCAATCACGCCTAACATGTGCTGAGCACTCACTGAACCACGGGTGGTGCTGTACACTTGCCATGCATTATTTCAACTCACCAGCAAAATAATCCTTCATGGAAGGTTCTCTGCTGTTATTCTCATTTCACAGCTGGAAAATGGAGGCCCAGAGAGGTCAAGCAACTTCCCAGGGGTCACAAAACAGAGCTAGGTCTCTTGACCACTTCTATTATCTTGCCTAAAACATGGCAGGAGAAGTCATGAGCAGGGTCCAATGTAAGTAAAGAGGAGGAGTGAGAGGCAGGGCCAGGATCATGCCTGGGGATCACAGTCACGTACTGTGGGAAAAGCAGCAATGATTCCAACATGAATCCTGCCCTTCAGAGGCTCCTGACTATGGGGGACATAATGCAGGGACAAAAATATCCACTTTCCAAGCAGGACATGGTTAATTCTCCAAGAGTGAGGTGCCACAGGGCTGTGGAAACAGAGGAAGGAGCTGCAAGGAATCGGGGAGGCTTTGGGAGAGGGGTGGCATTGGAGCCGCACTCGAAGGATGTGGCTGGGTTTGAGGAGGAGGGATTGAGAGAGCATGTGTTTGGCAAAGGGTGATGCCCGTGCAGAGGCTAGGAAGTTGGAAGGGAGGTAGCAACACATGGGGTTGAAGCAATACTTTCGCAAACCGCACTGAGCCTGTAGCCCTGGGATGTGGCTCTGGGAGTGCTGGGCAGGAGGACAGGCTGACGGGTGCCCTGACCAGAGCAATTACACTTCTGGCTGCTCTATACATTAGGATTCTGCATAAGATTCCTTTGGTAGAAAAGTTTTCAACAATTGTTTATTGTATCTGGTTTTGAGCATAGGTTGAGAAAGCTACAGCAGGAGAAGGATATGGACAGGCAAGGACAGGCCTGATAAGGAAGGGCCTTGAATGCCAGACTGTACATAGAGTTTGGGCTTTATCCAATACAGATTGAGGGACCAGTAGTACGTTTCTCAGAGTAGTGTGCCAGAAACCTCACTCCAGAGCAGAATGGAGGCTGAGCCAGGGATGCCCAGCTGCATGTGGGGAGCCCCACTGGGAGGCACTGTCTTGATGCAGGCCATGGGGTGGTTGAACCACAAAAGCATTAGCTACATGTGTGTATGACATGCTTATTGTCTGCCTGGCACTGATAAGCTTCGCAACCATGTGGAGTAGGCACTATGATTATCCCCATTTTATACGTGAGAATCATGGAGGCAAAGCAGGTTAAGTGACTTGCCCAAGGCCACCCAGATAATAAGTGGCCAGGCTGTGAATCCTGTGCTAGAAGCTGAGATAGTAACCACAAGGTATAATGCTTCTCAGGATAAACAGATGGAGAAACAGGGACCAGGGTGGGAGCCACAGTAGAATGGAACATAGGTAGATGAAGGTAAAATTGGCAGGGCTTGACTCTTGATTAGATGCAGGGGCCTAGGGGAGAGAAGGTGGGGTCAGAGCCAGTGGTCATGGACAGAGAAAGGGACCCAGGGGGAGGAGCAGTTTGGGGGACTGGGGAATGGAGGGGAGTAGCATGTGCCCCAGGATGACGTGCATATATGGTGTGCACTGCATGCATGTTTTCTGTCTAGACATTTCTTTGGTTCTATGACATTTCCACTTGCTTCATATATTCTCCCATTGATTCCATCCCGGAAACATGCAATTATGCCGGGGCAGCAGCATGGGAACATGAGATCCCAAATCCAAATCTGCAGCTTTGTAGCTCTTGGGCAAGGGGGTTTAACCTATCTGTGTCTGAATGAAAGAGTTGATATATACATTGGTCTTCTGACAACATGCTCACCGGTTTAGCGGCAGAGAGTTGGCATGAGCTGCTGCTGTGGAGAAATGCAGTCTCTGCCCAAGCACTTGCCAGCAGAGAGGGAGCATGGGGTGGTGGGATAAACATCCCAGTCTCTCTCCAGCCCACCCTCACGGCACGCAGGTGAGGCCTGGGTGATGTCATTCCTAGAGGTCAACTTTGGGGGGGGCAGGGCAGAGAAGGGTGGAGAGGACCCAAAGAAGCAAAGGGAGAAAACCCAGCACCACCTACCTCATAGGTATGAGGACTGTAGGAGTATTAGCCCTAAAGCCATTAGGACAGTGTCTGGTACGTGTTGTAGCTGCTATTATTGTTACTATATTATTAATTTAGCGAAAAATTCTGTGCTCAGGAAACTCTTGCTTTCTTGTACAGACCAACTCTCAGGAATGGATTCATGGATTCCAGACCAGCCTGGGCAACATAGGATTTCTAGATTCTGAGGAGCCTATGAATACTTGAAATTGCACCTACAATATTGTACGTGCATTTTTCTTGGGTACATAGCTTTCATCAAATTTTCAAAGAAATTCAAATCCCAGCAAAGTGTGAGAACTGAGCCTGGTTTTCCTAGCTCCTCCAGTCCTCTGACTCTCAGTCCCCTCCCCACTGACACCTGCCCACAGCCTCTGCTGAGAACTTCTGGGGCCGTGGGAAACACACCATGGTCGACTGAGAATTCTCACCCTGCCTCTTGTCCTCAGCACGTGGGATCAGCATGCTCCGGGGAACTGGGCCTTCAAGGACCAGGTGGCTGCTCTCTCCTGGGTCCAGAAGAACATCGAGTTCTTTGGTGGGGACCCCAACTCTGTGACCACCTTTGGCGAGTCTGCGGGAGCCATAAGTGTTTCTGGCCTTGTGAGTTCTCTGCTTTGTGATATGAATGAATCTCAGTACAGGAGGTTCCAACAATGATGATGATGAGTCACTAACATTTGATCGGTGCCTTCATGTTGAACAAACACTTTAATACACATTGTCTACCACAAGCCACACAAGCACGTTGTGAGTTAGGGGCTCAGTCTCATCTCACGGACAAGACAGCCATCACTGGGAAAGTTTAGATAAATCACCTAAGGTCACATAGCGAGTAATAATTTGAGGAAAAATCCCTTATATTTGTAGAGGAGAAGCCCTAGTATTCAATTACCAGAGTGGCAATTACTTGTTTAATAGAAAACTCAGCAAAAGGATGAAATGCCACAAGATGCATATAAATATTTTATTTTAATTTAAACCATAAAATGTACATTCCCTTACCAACAGTTTGATACAGGGCCTTATGTTTGCAGAGTTGGTCTGCTGGCTCGAGTTCCAACATGGGTTATCTTGCATAAACCGCCTGCAAAATTCACTGTCCTCAATTTGCAGTTTCAATTTCTTTGCAGTGGCACAGACTTAAAGATGCCTGCAAAGTAGTCTGACTTTAGCGCATTTGGAGTTTTATACTTTTCCTTTTACTTCTTTCTTGTCCACACATAATTTGACAGCAATATATTCTTTTTTGAGACAAGGTCTCATTCTGTTGCCCAGGCTGGCATGCAGTGGGGTGATCATAGTTCACTGCAGCTTGAACTCCTGGGCACTAGCAGTCATCCTGCCTCAGCCTCCCAAGGAGCTAGGACTACAGGCATGTGCCCCCACGCCCAGCTAATTTTTATTTTTTTTTGTAAAAATGGGGTCTTGCTCTATTGCCCAGTCTGGTCTTGAAATTCTGGGCTCAAGTGATCCTCTTGCTTTGGTTTCCCAAAGTGCTGGGATTATATGCGTGAGTCACTATGCCTGGCCAAACAGCAATATTTTTTAGCCATCCTTTATCAAGAATTTTTTTCCAGACATAATTTGATTTTCTTTTTACACATATAGTACATTTGTTCTCATGATATTTCATTGATTATGTAATTACAATAACAAGTGCAACTGACAAAACATGTTTGGAAGGAAACACACCTGATTCTTGACAAGAAACTGATGAGAAACTGGCTAGAAAATTGTCCGCTGGCTCAGAGTGGTCAGCATTTCGTTGGCATCACTTGGGAGGTTAATTGTAGAAATCAGTGACATGGTGGTGAGTTAAGAGAACTTCTGCTGTATGGCACTTGACAATATATGTCGTCTTTTAGCATCTTCAAAATTACCTTCTAAGGTGGATTATATTAACCTAACTTTTCATATAACAGCCACAGTTTCACAAGTGAAATTTGGCCAGACCCTCTGTGAAGACTTCTATGTTTATCACTTGTCCTGCTTCTTACAGCAGTTCTGTGATACGGGCTTGATCTTTACTCCAGTTTTACAGGGGAGTGAACTGATGCTTAGGAATATTAAGCAGTTTGTCCAAGGTTATCCAGCTAGGAAGTGAAGGAGCTAGAAATCATATGCCTGAATATTTGACATCAAAGTTCATGAAGAGCCAGGGGCTCAGAGAGGTTAAGTAAGTTGCCCAAACCTTCACAGCTAGTCCTTTAACCCCCAAACCAGGGCTCTTTTCTCCTCTAAGCTTAGAGCTTTTAAGGAGGCTTCCTGGGAAGGTTTCTTTGAAGAGGGAAGAATGATATGTGTGATCGGCGGGGAGGCCTCTGCTAACCTTTCCTGAGGCTTCTGTGTTCTCTCTCCAGATGCTGTCTCCCATGGCCGAAGGCTTATTCCACAAAGCCATCATGGAGAGTAGGGTGACCATCATCCCTTACCTGAATGCCCAAGATTATGAGAAGAGTGAGGATGTACGTATACCGTAAACACCTTTCCAGCTTCCTTTTCTCAGTTAGGAGAGAATGTGGTTGGGCACCTTCTCACGATGTGCTTGGCTTTCCTTAGTGACCATGCCCAAGGAACCTCATGCTGGCCCAAGTGAACCTTGTTCCTCCATGAAAGGCCGGGTTCAACAGGAAATGGGTCTAGCTACACAAGGCCACACCACTGGTGTGCACGAGTGTGTGTTTGGTTCTTACGTCTTACCCATTATTCTTTGCTTGTGGCATATAACTCAGTCCCCTGTATTCTATACAGCTCTTCTCCTATACCTACTCCACTCCACTGGGAATGGATACCCAGGGCACTACATTAAGAAAGATTCAGAGGCTGTTTCCAGCTCAGTGGGAAATAATACTATGACTGATTAACGCTGTCTGGCATGGGACTATAAGGGGCATCTATCCCACGATATTTGTTATCTGTCTCGTCTTAATTATCTACCAGATAGTGAGGCCCTAGAGACCAGGAGCTCTCTGTCCTTCAGGCCCCCAGCATAATACCTGGTATATATCAGGCAGCCATAAATGTTCTGGATGAATGAGTTAACGAATGAGCTATTTCATTCAATGCATATTAATCAAGCACAGGGCTGTGGAGCCATCTCTTGAGTATTAATCGTTTTAGTGGTAAATTTTCTTAAACATCTAATAGAAAGTAACAGTATATACCAAGAGCAGAAACAGAGTTATCAAATTATTTAAAAAACCCTTCAATACATGGAAACATTGATTTTGGTTGTGTGCTCCATAAACCCGCTTTCAGTTTGGACATATATTTATTCATTTGATATGTGTCACTGAGTGCCCACTATTTTCCCTGCTCTGTTAGAACTTTGAGATTTATCAACAGAGAAAGCATATGCTAAACTTGATGGCAATGTAATCTTTTTATCACCTATCCTTGGAGAAGATCAAATCCTGGAATCCATGGCTAGGTTTTGGAGGTGGTCCCACAATTGTACCAGCCTCTACATGCTTGTGCATTTTCCCAGGGAGAGGGCCTGCAACTTTGATTGGATTCTCAAAGAATCATGACTCCCAGAAGATTAAGGACCACCACTTTCAGGGGATGAGTTCTACAAATATGGACCATTCAGTGGCAAGGAAATTAGGTGTTCAGCAATGGGCTAGGCTTGGAAGGTGGAGAACATCGAGCTGATAGGAGATTAGATGAGGAAGGGATTTCTGGGGGCTGCAATACCCTGAAAGGACATTGTGGAGGGAAGGACTTGGGCCTTAAAGAATGAAAAGGATTGGTATAGAGACAGGAAAAACGACAGGCAGGACATTCCAGGCTGTGAATGGGCCTGGGGTTCGGGCAGAGCTGACAAGCTGAGACTCTGATCTGGAGCCCGGCTTCTGCTGATGGTGGAGGGGCTTGCAAAGCTGCTCCTTGCTCCTGGTGTTTCTGTCTTCATTTAGCACCTCAAGGTTGGGCTTCTAGGCTCCGGAAGGGCCAAGTGGCAATGCAGCCAAGCTCACAGGACTGATCTCTTTGTGACCAGGAATCTTGATTCTATTCCATGGCCACAGACTGACAAACTCCCATCTCAGCTGTGGTGTTTGTTAAAGATGACAGGGAAGCCAGGTAAGAGAGTGAGGGTGGGGCAGTGCCAGCCCGTCCGTCACGTGCACCTTCCATTATAGGGGCGTGGGGCTAGGCAGGGATAGCAGGATGGACTCATAGATGGAGGACCAGCCTGTGGCTGACTGGAGGGCATTTTCCAGCTTTCATTTTCCTAGATGCTTTCAATATCATGCTCTAACCTGGTCCTCCTCTGGAAATAGCTGCAGGTGGTGGCGCGTTTCTGTGGGTACAATGCATCAGACTCTGAGGCCCTGCTGAGGTGCCTGAGGACAAAATCCTCCAAGGAGCTGCTGACCCTCAGCCAGGTGAGGACAGAGGGGGTAGTTTGGGGGACAGGGTTGCCCTTTGAATGGAGAGATGGGCAAATCCTACCCTTTTATTTATTTGGATTTGGAACATGGAAAAGAGGAGGATTGAGGATACTTGGTAACAGCTATAAACAAAAAAATACATGGGAGTATAGAACCCTTGTAGATAATTTAAGAAAATTGTTGGGGCAGGGGTGCAACTTAGCCTGGAGAAGCTTCAGCAAAGTACAAGGCTTGTCTGTAAGTCCCCGAGGGCGTCTCACTGGAGGGAAGGACCACACATTACATATGCTTCCAGAAGCTGAAGTCAAGATCAGGAGCTGGAAGTTCTATTAAGAAGTCATTTTAGTTTTGTGCAACTGAAAACTTTTCAAGACCTCCTTCAGAAGATGGTGAGATGCCCATCTCTCTCGGTATTCAAGCAAAATCTAGCTGACTACTGACAAACTTTCAATCACTAGGCAGTTAATTGGACTGGGTGATCTTTTATATCCCTTCCAATCTTCAGAGTCTTTGATGACAGTCTTTGAACAAGCAAAATCATTATCTTTCAGATTTCAACATTTGCTAGTTATGTGGTGTGTACTGAGTGTCCACTGTGAGCCCTGCTCGACTCAGTGAAATGGATAGTAAGCCCTGGACCTGATGTTGTGTGGAACTCTTTCATGTGCTCCTTTCTACCCAAATCCCAAAACAGAATCCTAAAGAAACCATGATTAGAGATGAGTTTTGCTTTCTGAGACCCAAAAAATATCCAGCCACGTTCAAGGCATTGCGTCTCAGGGAGACATCAGAGGAAGGTGTTCACACCAACCCTTACAGCCCTGACCACTCCATCTACCCTCATTTTTCTCTTTGCATTTGGCCAGTGGTTCTCAAACTTGAACATGCATCAGGCTCACCTGGAGGACTGGCCAAAAGAAAGTTCATGGGCTACACCCCCATCCCAGAGTTTCTTAAAGAGTAGCCTGAAGTGGGCCTGAGAATGTGCATTTCTAACAAATTCCCAGATGATGCTGATGCTGCTGGTCTAGGAATCACACTTTCAGAATCTCTGAGCTAGGTTGTATTAGTTTCTTCTCATGCTGTTAATAAAGACATACATGAGACTGAGTAATTTATAAAGGAAAGAGGTTTGATAAACTCACAGTTCCTCATGGCTGGGGAGGTCTCACAATCATGGTGGAAGGCAAAGGAAGATCAAAGCACATCTTATATGGTGGTGGTCAAAAAAAAAAAAAAGCTTAGGGAGCGCCCCTTTATAAAACCATCACACCTTGTGAGATTTATTTATTCACTGTCATGCAAATAGCACAGGAAAGACCTGCCCCCATGATTCAATTACCTCCACAACATGTGGGAATTATGAGAGCTACAATTTGAGATTTGGGTGGGGACACAGGCAAACCATACCACAAGCCATTGTTTTTCTTAGGTAGATATTATTATTCCCATTTAGCAGATGAGAAAATAAGGCACAGACAAATTTAGCTCCCTTGCCTAAGTAGGTGGCAGAGCTGCCAGGGACTGATATGTTGAGCTGGGCCCGTAGTGTTTGTTTTTACTTTTTAAGGGCATTTAAGCCAGTGTTAGATTGGGTTGGCTTTGCTTGGCCATGATTTGGGACAGCAGATTTTGTGAACAGAAATAGCTGCTGATTTTTTTTTCTTCCTCATTACAGAAAACAAAGTCTTTCACTCGAGTGGTTGATGGTGCTTTCTTTCCTAATGAGCCTCTAGTTCTATTGTCTCAGAAAGCATTTAAAGAAATCCCTTCTATCATCGGAGTCAATAACCATGAGTGTGGCTTCCTGCTGCCTCTGGTAAGAATCCCTGCTGGCCATACTGCCCCTCCCTCAACCATGATACAGCTCTTGGTTTCAAGAGCTGGGCATTTCCAAAGATGACACCAGGTGTTGTAAGTGCTGGAGTCCACCAGTGCTTGCCTCTCTCTGAAAGAGAGTAAGTGAGGATCGGGCCAGTCACAGCAAGTGTCTGCCTTGCTCCTCATGTGATGAGGTTTAGGGTGGAAGAAACAACTATATAAAAAGGAAAGAGGAGATGGGTCCATTTGGTCTTTGTTCAAAAAATATTATGAATGATTGTTTCCAAAAAATGCAGTTACTATTTCAGAGCTGACATTCAAATAGTTTTGAAAAACTTCAGTCCTTTAAACTTTTCATGTCTAGCCTTGGTTCTGGCATTTTGACAGCCAAGAATGCTAAGGTTGTATAAGGTGCAAAATTGTTAAATCATTTTATTTATTCAACAAATATGTACTGAGCATGTATTACAGGCTTATAAAAACAGACCAATCGGCAGCGAGCGTGGTGCCAGCTTACACTTCGGTGGGGAGAGAGAGAGAGACGAGACCTGAAGTTGAAAAGATGATTTTGGAGAGTAATAGACGATATGAAGGACACAAATGGAGAGAAGGTATCTTTAGGGAGGATAACAGGTGATGCAGAAAGGCTCCTTTGGGGAGAGATTGTTGAGCTTAGGCCTGAGTGCTGGGAAAGACCCATGATTTTTTGATTCCGTGGTTTAGAAAGACACTCTTCATTGGAAATAAACTTTTCATTTGTCCTCAGAAGAGTAGAGGCTTCAAGTTCCTAAAAGTGTTGAAGCTCATTTGTTTAGACTGACCTCCTCATTTTAAGCTGGAGGAAATAGTATTAAGAAATAAAGAGGTTTGTCAAATTATAAAGCTAGTCGATGGCTGTCTAGAACCAGAATTCTGAGTTCACTGGGTTGTGAAAACATGTTCTGCCATATTAATTTGACCTCCAGGGCAATGTTTTGAGGTGGGATTAGGGATTTTTGTCCTCACATTGCAGATGAGGCCACTGAATCACAGTTCATGCCTTAAGTAAGGCCTTTCAGTGATTTCCGGGTGTGTGTTAGAAAGAAGAAGGCAGGTGCCAGAATTACAACCACCACTGTAACTACCGTAACCAGCTCCATGGTGCCTTCCAGGGCCAAGCACAGGCGATCCAAGCAACGACTTGAAAACAGGCATGATTATCCCTATTTTAAAGAAACTGAGGCTCAGAGCAGCTAAAGTGGCTTTCCAACATCTCCCAGCTAGTAAGGAGACAGTGGTGTATAATTTTTATCCATTTGGGCTCTGCCTTTTATTTTATTTTGTTTTTGAGTGGACGTCTTGCTCTGTTGCTCAGGTTGGAGTGCAGTGGCATGATCTGGGCTCACTGCAACCTCTATCTCCTGGGTTCAAGTGTTTCTCCTGCCTCAGCCTTGGGAGTAACCGGGATTACAGGTGCCTGCCACCACACCCAGCTAATCCTTTTTTGTATTTTTAGTAGAGACAGGATTTCACCATATTGGTTAGGCTGGTTTCGAACTCTTGATCTCAAATGACCCACCCACCTCGGCCTCCCAAAGTGCTGGGATTACAGGTGTGAGCCTGTGCTCAGCCTAGTCTCTGTCTTTAAATGCCAAGTTCTCTGCTTACCTGCTGTGTGACATTAGGTGAGTTGCCTACCCTCTCTGACCCTCCATTTTTTCAACGGTGAAATAGGGCTAATCTTAGCACCTGCCTCGCAGGTATACATTAAACAGCCTGGCATAGAGTCAGCGCTCAGTAAATGCTATTATGTTGGAGGTATTCAAGTGACAGAATCTGCAGAACTCAAAAGCCTGTGTGGGTGCTGAAATTCCATGTGAATTTGCAGTTAAACCCATTGCTAGCTGTTAGGGACCACAAGAAATCCCCCAGAAACAAATTCCAGCTCCTTAACATACAGAGAAGGTTTTTAGTAGTTAAATACACTTACCGGTAACTTGAATGACTCTGAGGGTTCCCTGCGATTCCAGGAGACAGGTATGTTTAAGCATCGGCCCCAGTGACTCATTATCCCAAGATTTTCAGCAGAAAACGTACCAAAAAAATTCATTTGTCAGGTGGATAGTATTTCTGCCACCTTATGTTTTAAAGCTGTAATTTTGCCAGAAAATGGTAATTTAACAAATAATTACGTGAATTGCTTACTATGTACCAAGCACCATTGAAAGAGCTTTACAAACATCAACTCACTCAGTTCTCATCACCGCCCTGGCAGGGGGTACTTGTTGCAAACTCCATCTTACAGACGAGGAGCCTGACGCAGAAAGAGTTGAGTCCCTTGCCAAGTTCACAGCTGGTGAGGGCAGCGCAGGTAGCCTGTGTTCTCAGCCACCAGCCTCGCTGCCACTGCCCCACCTCCCACTGTGGCTTCTCAGAGGCCTCACCTGCAAAGGTCTCTAGAAGGAGAACAACAAACACCAGTTTTGAGATTTTCTGGCTTCTGTTTGAACTTGGTATCAAAGCCAAGTTGGAGCCTCTTAGGCAGTTAGGGCTGCCATAATAAAATAGCATAGACTAGGAGGCTTAAAAGACAGACATTCTTGTTCTCACAGTTCTGGGGGCTGGAAGTCCAAGATCGAGGTCTTGGTATCGCTTTGTGTGTCTACACTATCCTTTCTCATAAGGACATCAGCCAGATTGGATTAGGGCCCACTCTAACAGCCTCATTTTAACATAATCACCCCTTTAAAAGTACTATTTCCAAATGGTTGCATTCTGAAGTACAGGGGTTAAGGCTTCCATGTGTGAATTTTGAGGGGACCACAATTTAGCCTGTAACGGGAGCCTTTCAACAAGGTGGCCACTTGGGCCCCACAAGGCTGCAGGTAGAATGACAGGGAACAGCTGCCTTTTATCAAAAGTGAGAAGAATAAGTTAACTACCTGACCAGCACATGGAAGCCACCTCCTCACGTGGCTGCCTGGGCTTGAGGGCTCCTGCCCTTGCCAGCTTCCCCTGTGAAAGTCGGGTGCCCAGGCCCTTGGGGAGATGGGTTTAACCTTCTGATGACCAGATAGCTCATGGAGGGCACTGCTTCTCTCCACAGAGGGCGGCTCCTGAGATCCTCAGTGGCTCCAACAAGTCCCTTGCCCTCCGTATGATATACAACATCCTGGTGAGTAGCTTGGAAGGCTGCAGTACTCCAGAGACACATGCACTTAACAGATAGCCCTGGGTCACATTCAGTGGGAGGAGCTGGGGCACAGACACTCCTCACTCATTCAGTCACTCAACAGACTTTTACTAAGTAGAGGTGTATTAGTCCACTCTTGCACAGCTACTGAGAAATACCTGAGACTGGGTAATTTATAAAGAAAAGAGACTTAATTGGCACATGGTTCTGCAGGCTGTACAGGAAGCATGACGCTGGCATCTGCTCAGCTTCTGGGAAGGACTCAGGAAACTTACAAACATGATAGAAGGCAAAGAAGAAGAAGGCACATCTTATATGGCCAGAGCAGGAAGAAGAGAGAGACGGGGGAGGTGCCACACACTTTTAAACAACCAAATCTCATGAGAACTCTATTATGAGAACAGCACCAAAGGGATGGTGCCGACTATCCATGAGAAACCACCCCAATGATCCAATCACCTCCTACCAGGCCCCACCTCCACCATTAGGGACTACAATCCAACATGAAATTTGGTGAGAGACAGAGATTCAAACTATATCACTAGGCCCACAATCCCTAATCCACAACCCCCAACCTGGAAGAGCTCCAAAAGCCCAGGGGCTTTTTGTAACTCACCCAGCAGCCGAACTGGACCTTGACTGATTTGTGGCTCTCAGTCATTTTTGTTCCCACACATTCATTCATTTTATTTATACCACTGTTCAGATGTTTCTTTGTGGATGCATTAATGTGGGTGTTGGGGTATTGCCCCCGCCCTGAGCATGTGTCATAACTCGCAGCATAGGTGCTATATTATCTACCTACAGTTTGAAGAGCTCTGAATGCTGAAACACACACTGACTGGGGACCTGTATTCACTACACACCAGCCAGGCGTTGGCCCAAGTTCCGGCAAGACCAGTCATTTATCATTCACTCACTCATTTATTGTTTCATCACTAATTCATTCATTCACTGCACAAACCTATCAGTATCTGGTCTTACTCTAGACACTAGGATATGGAGATGGATTGCTTTGCTTCCTTTCTTTTCTCCTTTTGACATCTACCTCTTTTCCATAAACGTTTATTCAGTGTGGACTCAGTGCCAATGTTCTATTCACTTGTCCATGGAACATATGTTTAGTGAGAGTCCACATGACCCTGCAATTCCCTGGGCACTGGGGTGGAATGTGGGGTGGATGGAGATGATTAGATCACTTCAGTACAGTACACATAAAGCAGAGGAATGACCAAGGCCCTGTGGTACCCACAGGAGGGGACAGGCGGCTCCTTTGGGGAGAAGGGTTTGGAGGATTGATGGAGCTTGTCTGGTGATGAAAGGGGTGAGTGAAGAAACTGGGAAGAACCAAGAGGACCAACTGGGAGCAGAGGGGTGTGAAGAGATCAGCTGAGGGTTGGCTGCAGCAGGAGAGAATGCTTTTAGCTGTTATAAGCTATGTGATGAGTATAGGCTTCATTCTAAAGACTGAAAACAGAAGGAAGAAGGACCTTATTTGATTCCTGTTTTAGAAAAAGCCCTCTGAAATTCGGCACGGTGGCTCACACCTGCAATCCAAACACTTTGGGAGGCCATGGCAGGAGGATCGCTTGAGCCCAGAAGTTCGAGACCAGCCTGGGAAACATAGGGAGAGCTTGTCTCTACAAAAAATAAAAAATTAGCCAGGCGTGGTGGTGTGCATCTGCGGTGCCAGCTACTTGGGAGGCCAAGGCAGGAAGGTTGTTGAGCCTGGGAGTCTGAGGCTGCAGTGAGTCATGATCTGGCCACTGTATTCCAGCCTGGGCAACAGAGCAAGAGACTCTGTCTCAAAAACAAAAAACAAAAAACAAACAACAACAACAAAAAAAACAAAAACAAAAAAAAAAAAGAAAAAGAAAGAAAGAAAGAAGGAGAACAGAAAGAAACACTACAGGCAGGGATCCCTCATGCCCCCTTGGAGGGATGTTTGATGAGTTGCAGCTGTCTGATGATGAATTGGGACTAAGGTTTTGATACAAGTCACACAGTGGAATTCTCAGGTGGATTGGAGATGGCCTCATGGAGAACATAGCCATTGATCTGAGCCTTAGGGGAGTGGGGAACAACTGAGCAGGAGGACATTTCAAGTAGAGTAGAAGTAGGTTGTGCAGGAAGATGCAAGAGGAATGGAAGGGCATGTGTCTCTCCTAGGCACGGTAGCCTTCTAGGGGCTGCTTTTCAAACAGTAAATAGTTCTCTGACACAGAAGGCATAGCCTTGCTCCAGCTCCCTAGGACTTTTTACTCTGACTGTCCTATGGGGGCTCACCTGAGCATCTATACCCACCTTGGACACCTCCAGCACCATGGGGTCTGCTGGTCATATGATCAAAGAGACCGGGCACTTCCACCATAGACTGGACCTGCTGTAGAGGCCTCCCTTGCTCTGGCCTGATAAAAAACCACCAGCCTCCTGAGCACCCGATAAACTAGTCCGAGCAACACTCCCCAATGGGGTGTACACTGCCTCACCTCCAAATTCCAAAGAAACTTATCAAGGGTTGTGCTGCTGTCTTAGTGGTAGGGGTTTGAGCTGCAACGCTTTTCCAGCATTTCCCAGAGCACCAGATCCCTGAATCTTCATGAAATTTACCGTGCACCCTCTGCCGTTTGTGCTTGGGGAAAGTTGAGAGGGAGAAGTCTAGGAGGCAGGCTAATGCCAGATCAGAGAAGCGTTGAATGTCCTATTAAGGCACTTAGCAATAGGGCTTGGGGGAACCAACAGGACCGAAGACCTGCTCTGGGCCAAGCGGCTTGCTTTTCTCTTCACATCTTATGTAATCCTCTACATCCCTACAGATGAGGAAGCTGAGGCTGCAAGAGATCAACTAGCTAGGTAAGAGAATAGCTAACAGCTGGAGGCAGCGCTGGTACTAGGAGCAGGGCTGGTTTCACGGAAGTGCCGCCTGTGTAGCCACAGAGGACCTTGTTGATCAGAAAGGTCCTACATTTGGTTTAATGCTCTGCTGCCACCATTTTGAAATTCTTAATGATTTTTGAGCAAGGAGCCTATGTTTTTTCTTTGTGCTGAGCTCCACAGACGATGCAGCCGGTTCTGCCCAGGAGTGACTCATTCTGACATGAAAGACAGGCCTATGGTCAGGAGCATGGGGTTTGGATACAAATACACTTGCAAAAGAATCATGGTTCTTCCAGTTGGGCCCAACCACTTCACCTCTCTAAGCCTCAGTTTCTTAATCTGGGAAATGGGGCTAGTTTTGATACTTGCATCATAGGGTTGCTGTGTGGGTTAAATGAAGCAATGTAGGTAAAACATTCAGAATCATACCTGTACAGGTGAGTGTTCAACATGTTGGCCATTGCGGCTGATCTGGATCTCCTATGACTACGATTTTTTTGTAGCACGTCTTGCCCCAGTATTTGCACCTTGTGGCTAATGAATATTTCCATGACAAGCACTCCCTGACTGAAATCTGAGATAGTCTTCTGGACTTGCTTGGAGATGTGTTCTTTGTGGTTCCTGGGCACATCACAGCTCGGTATCACCGAGGTGAGTCTCTGAGCACCCCGCTCCAGGACCATAGCCCAGCGAGGCTGGTGGACATGGAGATCCATGTTGTCTACTGACTGGCTGCCTCCTCTGCCTCTGTTCCCTCATGGAAAGGGCGTTCCCAGGTGTGTCTGGATGGAACCGTGCCATGGTGACCTGCACCATTCACCTGCCTTTCAGAGTCTGGGAATGTTGATCAGTTGTTGTTTCTGTTCCTTCCCCTTCTTCAGGAGCGTGTAGAAAATTCCCATTTCCCTATAATTTTCTGGGGGCCATCCCCCCCAATTTTTTCTTTCTAGAAATGACTTCTCCAACATCTTAGCCATAAGTAATAATGGAACAAACATCTTAGCTATAAGGAGTAATGGAACTCCTAAAGTAATATATTTTAAATCAACGATTTTAAAGGCAGCCAAATACTCCACCCGTAACATTAGATTCCACATTCTTCTCAAGTGCCCGTGCAACATCTTCAGAATAAATCATATATTAGGTCACCAAACAAATTCCGATAAATGTAAAAAGATGGAAATCACGGAGAGTGTCTTCTTCAACCACAAGGGAATGAAATTAGAAATAATAAAAGGAAATCTGAAAAATTCATAAATACTTATAAATAAAATGGCATATGCTATATTAAATTTTAAAAGTTATGGTTAAATATGCTTAATAAAAAATTTGCCATTTTAACCATTTTTAAGTGTATAGTTCAATGGCATTAAGTACATTCATATTGTTGTACAACCATCACAATTATATAGCTTCAGAACTTTTTTATCATCCCAAACTGAAACTCAGAACCTATTAAAAATAACTCCCCACCCCTCCTTCCCCCAGACCCCAATAACCACCATTCTGCTTGCTGTCTCTATGACTGACGTTTTAGTTACTTAGTGATTTTTGTTACTCAATGTAAATGGAATCACACGATATCTGTCCTTTTGTCTGGCTTATTTCATGTAGCGTAAGATCTCAGGGTTTCTATATGTTGTACTATACATCAGAACTTCCTCCTTTTTCAAGCCTGAATAATGTACCATTGTATGTCTATATCACATTTTGTTTATCCATTTATTCTTAATGTACATTCAGGTTGTTTCTACCTTTCAGCTATTGTGCAAAGAACGATTGGCTATTGGCTACAGTTGGCTATTGACTATAATGCTGCAATGAACACAGTTGTGGAAATATCTGTTCAAGTCCCTGTTTTCAGTTATTTGGGGTATACGCCCGAGGTGGAATTGCTGGATCCTATGTAATTGTATGCTTAATTTTTGGAAGAGCTGTCATGTTGTTCTCCATTGTTCTGTACCATTTCATATTTCTACCAGCAATGCACAAGGATTGTGCATTTTTTGACATCTTCAACATTTGTTATTTCCTGCTTTTGTTGTTTGTAATAACAACTATTCTAACGGGTTTGAAGTAGTATCTCATTATGGTTTTCATTTGCATTTTCCTAATTATGAGAGACGTTGAGCATCTTTTCATGTGTTTATTGGACATCTGTATATACGGTTTTGGAGAAATGTGTATTCAAGACCCTTGCTCATTTTTCAGTTGAGTTGTCTTTTGTTGTTGAGTTTTAAGAGTTCCTTATATATTGTAGAATATTAATCCCTTATGAGATATATGACTTGCAGATATTTCCTCCCATCTGTGGGCGGCCTTCTTACTCTGTTGATAATGTACAAAAATTGTGCAATAGTTTTAAATTTTGATGAAATATAATTTATCCACCTTTTTGTTGATTGTGCTTTTGGTGTCATAGCTAAGAATCTATTGCCAAATTAAAGGCTATGGAAATTTACCAGCATATTTTCTTATAAGAGGTTTACAGTTTTAGTCTTACATTCAGGCCTTTGAACCATTTTGAGTTGATTTTTCTATATAGTATGAGGGAAGAATCTATCTTTATTATTTTGCCTGTGCTATATGCGAGGTGGCTATAATTTTTTTTTTTAAAGAAAAGGAATAAGAACAAGTGTGAAGGGTATAGAGAAACCAAAACCCTCAAACACTGCTGTTGGGAACATAAAACAGTGCAGCCACTGTGGAAAACAGTTGTGGCTGTTCCTCAAAAAGTTAAACATAGAGTTTCCATCTAACCTAGCAAATCCAGTCCTAGCGGTGTACTCAAGATAATTGAAAACAGATGTTCAAACAAAAATTATATGTGAATGTTCATAGCACCGTTATTCATAATAGGCCAAAATGGTAACAACCTAAGTGTTCATCCACTGATGAATCGATAAACAAAATTCTCTATATACTTACAATGGATTATCATTTTGACATAAAAAGAAATGGAATACAGGTGCATGCTACAACACAGATGAGCCCTATAAACATTATGCTAAGTGAAAGAAGTCAGGCACAAAGGGCCACAGGTTGTATGATCCCATTTATATGAAATGTTCAGATCAGGCAAATCCATAGAGACAGAAAGTAGAATTGTGTTTTCCGGAGGCAGAGAAGAGGGGTCAATGGGGAGTGACTCTTTAATGGGTCTGGGGTTTCTGTTTGGGGTTATGAAAATGTTCTGGACTTAAATGGTGGTGATGTCTGCACAACATCCTAAATGCACTAAAAATCACTGAATTGTATACTTTAAAATAAAGTGGCAGATTTCACTTATGCACATTTTGCCTTAAAATATGGCTAAGAAAATGAGAAGGCAAACCATACAATGGAAGAAATTATTCATAATACAAGTATTTGACAAAATAATCATATCCAGAATAGAAGAACTCATACAATTCAGTAATGAAAAGAAAGTATTTTCCAATAATGGGTAGAAGACTTGAACTTGAAAAGACACCTCACAAAAAAAGTTTCAAAGTCCATGAAAAGGTACCCAAAATAGTCATCAAAGAAATGGGAAATAAACTAAAATGAGGGAACCATTTCCATCTAGTGAAATGGCTAAAATAAAAATACAAACCATACCAAGATGAATTGCCAAGAATGTGGAATGTTCAGAATACTGAACATTCTCATGTACTTCTGGTGGAAAAGTAAAATGGTGCAACTCTAGAAAACTGGTAGTTTATTGAAAGCCAAACATACACCTATGTTGTTACTCAATCCTTCTGCTCCTAGGCATTCACTGAAGACAGGTTAAGGTGTATGTCCTTACAAAAGACTTGTATAGACTGGGCATGGTGGCTCATGCCTGTAATCCCAGCACTTTGAGAGGTCAAGGTGGGTGGATCAATTGGGGCCAGGAGTTTGAGACCAGCCTGGGCAACACGGTGAAACCCCATCTCTATTAAAAAAAATACAAAAATTAGCCAGGTGTGATGGTGGGCATCTATAGTCCCAGCTACTCAAGGGTGGGGACTGAGGTGGGAGGATTGCTTGAGCCTGGGAGGTGGAGACTGCAGTGAGCTGTGATTGCACCACTGCACTCCAGCCTGGGTGACAGAGAAAAACCCTGTCTCAAAAAAAAAAAAAAAAAAAAAGAAAAGAAAAAAGACTTGTACATGCGTATTCACAGCAGCTTTAATCATAATTGTGCCATATTGGAAACAATCCAAATGTCTACCATAGATAATGGAGAAATAAACTGTGGTAAAATCATGCACTACCATACTACTCGGTGATAAAAAGGCATCAACTGTTGATACACCTGATAACATGGATGAATCTCAAAAACATTAGGTTGAGCAGAAGACGCTATAGAGTACACAACAGAGTACATATTGTATTATTCCATTTGTGTGGAGTTCAAGAACAGGTGAAATGAATCGATGGTGCTAGGAATGAGTATGGCTTTTTCTTGGGAGAGTGATTAGAAAGGGACCTTTCTGGGTGAAGGAAATTCTCTGTATCCTGACTGACTGGGTTGATGATTACATAAACACATTTGTAAAAACTCCTCAAACTCTACACTTAAGATCTGTGCTTTGTGCTGTCCATAAGTGGTACTTCAATTAAAGGAGAGAGAATAAGGGGAGAGGAAATGGAGACAGTTAAGTATAGGGCAGCTGTATTTTGAGGTCTTCCTGGGAGGAATGCAGAGAAATGAGCCAAGTAATTAGAGGCAAAATGGAAACCGTGTGTGTGTGTGCACCCATGTGTGTGCACCTGTGTGTGCTCATGCATGTGTTCCCATGTCTGCATGTGTACGTGTCCATGTGTGTTGGAAATTACAGAGCAAAGACCTTCAGTAGAAGACAAGTGAAGGAATGTAAGATAAATATGCATGGATTGTCTTGAAAGCCAGAAATTAGCCTTCTTTTGTTGGTCTCCAGACGATTGAACCAGGGTCAATGAGAGAAAGTCCCAACAAGGTAGATCTTGGCTGAATAGAGAGGACTTTTTTTGAGAAGTAGAACTATTGCCTTCTCAGACGTGAGCTATTCATCACTAGGGATGAGCACTGCTGTAGCAGAAAATTCCAGCCTCAAATGAGGAAGGGGGAAGTGAGGCTGGCTTAGGTAGCCTCTTGTCTCTGAGCTGTCCCACCCCTGGATCTAGACATCCAAGGCTTGATAGGTGGGGATGCAGAGGCAGCCCCCTGCTCCACGCTGCATGCATGCCTGACCCTCTCTGACCCTTTGTCAGATGCTGGCACACCTGTCTACTTCTACGAGTTTCAGCACTGGCCCCAGTGCTTTGAAGACATGAAGCCAGCTTTTGTCAAAGCCGACCACGCTGATGAAGTCCACTTTGTGTTCGGTGGTGCCTTCCTGAAGGGTGACATTGTTATGTGCCGTAAGGGACTGGCCTCTCCCCACAGTTCACATGAAGCCCTCTGCTTACCCCACCTCTGTGCAAGAGCCCGGAGGACTTCAGGGCTGGCATTTAATCACCTCTCTGGTTTACAGGCAGACATAACCTTTCTCTGGAAAATGCCCTCACTTCTGTTTTTAGAAGCCAAGATGAAAAAGCTCTGTGACAGTTGCTTGATGAGGGCTTCTCTTTGTACTGAAACCTGAAGGTGTGGCCACTTCAGGGCACTCAAGCAATCTAAATAATTTTTAAAAAATATATAGTAGAACCATTTTCTTCCTTTTCTTTGACCACTGGTCTTACCCTCCCTCCCCTTCCCAGAAATCCCATGAGGCCACAACCTGGGGCTTTAGGAGGCAAGGACCATGTTTTTCATAATTCCAGCTCAAAGTGGTCTGCACCCAGATGAGTTTGTGTAAATGCTTGTGAACTGTTACTTGTGATGTTAGCTCGCTTATTCTTAAATTTATGACATATTTGGTGCCTAAAATAAACCAATCAGATGAGGTTATCAGTAGAAAAAAATTATAGGGAAAATTACACATGGAGCAATCACAAAAATATTTAGTTTAAAACATCACAAATACAGGCTCTTAACTTATTCACACTGGCCTCTTGACCACAAGGACAGAACGTTCTATATAGAGTATGTTGGTGCACTGTGGTTTATTCATTATTTCAGTTTTTCATTCTCATCTTACAACACAGATAATAATAGAATTTCCTCCTAGGTTGTCCTAAGGATTAAATGAAATAAGCCCATAAAGTATAGAGTGAATACCTAATAAATGTCACTGTTATTACTCGTCAGCCATTCCCGAGGCCATTCTATGTAATGGTACATGGACTCCCTAAATTGGAAAAAGTGAACAACATATGTATCAAAGGGTTAAATTCCTTGATGTCTAAAGAGCTCCTAAAATTAATAAGAAAAGAACAACCTAATTGAAAACTGGGTAACAGATATGAACAGTTTATGGAAAAAGAAACACAACCTCCCTCATAACAAGAGAACTGCAGACCGACCTTAGCTGAGGAATTATTTTTCATGAATCAAGGTTGGGAAAAACAAAGCACTTAAAATAATGTATTCAAGCAGGTGTGAGAAACAATTTTATACATTAATAGAGAAGTCTGTTGACATTTAAAATGCACGTAAGGCTGGGCATGGTGGCTCACACCTGTAATCCCAGCACTTTGGGAGTCCGGGGTGGGAGGATTGCTTGAGCCCAGGAGTTCCAGACCAGGTTGGGCAACATAGTAAGACCCCCTCTCTACAAAAAAAATAAATAAATAAACAAAATGAGCCAGGCATGGTGGAACATACCTGTAGTCCCAGCTACTCAGGAGGCCGAGGTGGGAGGATCACCTCAACCCAAGAGTTCAAGGCTGCAGTGAGCTGCATGCCCCTGCACTCCAGTCTGAGCAACAGAGTGAGACCCTGTCTCAAAAATTGTTTTTATTTTCATAAAATAAAAAAATGCATGTTGTCTTAGCTGGGTGTGGTGGCTCATGCCCAGGATGCCAGCACTTTGGGAGGCTGAGACAGGAAGAATTGCTTGAGCCCAGGATTTGGAGGTTGCTGTGAGCTATGGTCATGACACTGCACTTCAGCATGGGTGACAGAGTGAGACTGCATCTTTATAGAGATAAAAAACCTAGAATAAAATGCATGTTGTTTTTAGCCTGGCAATTCTAGAGCTTTTGTGTAATTATACTTCCACATGTGCAAAAGTATATGTGCACACTCACATATTCCTTTTACTAGCAAAAGATTGAAAACATGACACATAAATTATCAATATATATAATTGCATATAAATATATATTTATATAGTACATGTTCATAAAACAACAAATGGCAGTTTAATAGGTGACAAGTCCTATACGTGAGATAATTTTAATAGAAACAGCAATATGTAGAATATGTATCCAGTCTACTGCCAGATATGTAGAAGGTGTCTGCTTACACCTTGGTACCTGCAGAGCCTGTCTTTGGGAAGGTGCCTCTGAGGCTCATCACTGGGTGTCTGGAGGGAAGAGATGAAAGGGAAACATTTTCATTGTGTATTAGATGCTTTTTCTGCATTTTGGACTTTGCACTTTTTAAATAAAGAAATACAGAAAGTAATTGTAAAAATAAGTGTGGGAGGAGGGAGGCAGAGGGAGAGAGAAAAGGAAGAAAGAAAAGAGAGAGAGAAGGATGAGAGAGAGAAAAGAAAGAGAAGGGAGAGAGAGGAGAAAAAGAGAGAGGGAAGAGAGATGGAAGAGAGAGATGGGGAGAGAGAAAAGAGAGAAGGAGGGAGAACAAAAGAGAAAGAAGAGAGGGAAGGAAGAGAGAAGGAAGACAGGAGGGAGAGAGAGAAAGAATAGAGATAGAAGTAGAGAAAGAAGGGGGGGAGAACAGAAAGAGAGAGAGGGAGCAAGCTGGTCTGTGTCCCCAGGGAACCTGCGGCCTCATGGGACCGTCTGCAGGAACACGAGGTGGACAGGGAAGATGTGTGTTCAGCTTCTACCATTTGGAAGCCACGGTTCCTTGGGAAGGACCCAGTTGCTCTGAGCCTCAGTATCTACATGTATAAAATGGGTACAGCGACTTGGTTGGTTTGTAAGGATCCAATGGGAGAAGGGGTGTGAAAGGGATTCATCAATCCAAGGCACTCAGGGCTTCCCCAGCCTCACAGCGCCTCAGCGTTTTGTGATGATCTTCTTCAGAAGGAGCCACGGAGGAGGAGAAGTTGCTGAGCCAGAAGATGATGAAATACTGGGCTAACTTTGCTGGAACCGGGTAAGTAAACCTCCCAGTCTCCCCCATGCCAGGGCCTGGGGTGTCAGGAGGAAAATCTCACCCCTGTTTCTGCTCTCCCTTCCAGGAATCCTAATGGGGATGACCTGCCTCTGTGGCCGGCCTATAATCTGACAGAGCAGTACCTGCAGCTGGACTTGAACATGAGCCTTGGACAGAGACTCAAAGAGCAGCGGGTGCAGCTTTGGACCAGCACCATCCCCCTGATCCTGTCTGCCTCCGACACGCTCCACAGTCCTCTTTCCTCCCTAACCTTCCTCTCCCTCCTCCAGCCTTTCTTTTTCTCTTGTGTTCCTTGAGAAGTTATCTTTCTGTGATTTTAGTTTTCCTTCTCCTCCTGCAGTTTTTCCCGCGATCATTAACTTCTTTCCAAGTTCAGCTGCTTTCTATGGGGATCTTTGCGGAACAAGCCACTTTCGCTGATATTTTATGGACTTAGGAATGTTCTTTATGGAATTCTTTTCAACATGAAAAAATACAATTTGTCTTGGAAGGCAACAAGATTTATTCAATACATTTGGAGGAGAGCTGGCCTATTAGTTGTCATAATAATGGTCTTGTAACTCATATGAAATAAAATCAGAATGTAAAATATGTATAAGGGGGCAGAATTTAATTCTCTGCTGATAACTCTTCCCCCACCCCCAGAACCCACTTTCTATCAGAGAAGGTGTCTGTGTATGTTACCCAAAATGTGAGTCCTCCAACCCCAACCCACAGGGGCTTCAGCCACAAACCTAGTATGGATGTGTTGGACATCACAGGTTTGAGCTGGGTCTCTTCTCTGGCTCAGTGAGATGTGTGGGTGACGGGGTATCCTCAGCCATCGAAAGCTGACATCATCCAAAACCAAAAATCTAGAAGTGAAATTCCAGGCGTCAAGGATCAGATCAGCAATGCCAAGAAGAAATGAAGCTTCCCTGATGGGGTCAAGATAAAGCTACCATTCCATAAATCTACACTGGCTGGATGCGGTATCTCACAACTGTAATCCCAGCATTTTGGGAGGCTGAGGCAGGTGGATCACCTGAGGTCAGGAGTTCAAGACCAGTCTGGTCAACACGGTGAAACCCCGTCTCTACTAAAAAAAAAAAAATACAAAAATTAGCCAGGTGTGGTGGTGTGTGCCTGTAGTCCCGGCTATTCAGGAGGCCGAGGTGGGAGAATTACTTGAACTCAAGAGGTGGAGATTGCAGTGAGCAGAGGTTGCACCACTGCACTCCAGCCTGGGACAGAACAAGAATCTGTCTAAAAAATAAAAAAAGATAATAAATAAAAAATAAATCTACACTGAGCACCTGATGTATACCAGGCATATCCTCACTGGGGATACGGCAGTGAAAAAGTTTGGCTGCGGCCACAGAGTGAGCAAACAGACATCCCGTGAACATTCACAGAAGTGGATATCTCATACTGTAAATTTGATAGGTGTGACTCAGGAGAATAAGGTGGTTTAAGAAAGTGTAACAGAGGGAACCTAAGTTAGATTAAAGTCGTAGGAGGCGCTCTCTGGAGAAGTAGCATTCACATTAAGAAAGGACAAATCAAAGTCAGTCACAGGGTAGAGAGAATGTTAAACGCCATCTTTCAAAGGATGCACTCTTACTTAGTGTAGCCACATAATCCATATTACATCCACATAATTCACCAGGGTAATTACTTTTTCTTCGTGATGGCTTCAAGATTACATGAGATGCATAGAATAGAAGGGTTTCTGAGATGCCAGTAACTCATCTGGGTGAGAGATCTCCAACTCAGAGCCTGAACCTGACCCCCTGAAGTGTTTCGTTTGGCCCACACAACGTTAAACACGTTTTGGAATTTGTTGCAGCAAATTTTAAATTAGGAAAATCTCATTAAATGGCATATTTCCAGCTTCTTCAGGAAACAATAATAACAAGAAAACCCAGAAGCTACTATTACAGAGCTGCACTCCCACCTGATACCCAGGGCTTCTGACGGTCCATACGGCATCTTTTATGCAAATTAGAACATGCCCTTTCCTTAAAACCTTCTACAGACATCTTCCAGGAAAGCACAATGGACAGATATCTGCATCTATGATGCAAACGACACCTCTTCTGAAGTGTTACCCTTCCGCAGTGCACTACCTGTGCAACTGTCCTCAGCAAAGATAGAGTAATCCACAGGAACTGAGTGGTGGCTATCTCATTTACAGAGGCATACGTTCTCAACTTGCCACAGTCTGCACCATTCTTTGTGCTGTGCCTGGTCCATTTTACTCATTGATATTACCCAACCTCTGAAGGTGTTTAGGTTTGGACCCTTGACCTCTCATTTCATAATGAACCTCAGAGAGGTCAAAAGATTCACCCAAGATCACTCAGCCAGTGTGCAGTGTCAGCAAGTTAGCAGTAAGTCAAAACTATGCACTTAAGGCTCTTGTCGCTTCAGAGCAGGACTCTTACTACCATACAGCTACCTCTCCCACCAGATGGTTCAAGGCATTCGGCTGTCTCTGGTTCAGGTGGTTGTGGGAGGGGTGGATCAGAGATGTTTTGGGCCACTTTATGGCTCTAGGCCACATGCAAGCAAGCTGGAAACTGAATTGCCTCTGCAGCTGCAGAAGACTAATTTCTATATTGATATTTGGAAAAACTAACAGCTAGAAAACACCACTCAACTCATTTTTAAAAATACGATCGTATTAAATGACATTACACGCATCATTTATATATTGCTCCCAGTGCCAGCATCCTCAAATACGGTTCTAATTTTGGTAGATATCTTGCTAAGGGGAGCACATTTCTAAGTTATCCAGATATAGGGCCCTCTTTCCTTCTCCTTCTGTCCACATGCAATCAGATGCTTTGTGGAGTTAAAGTTGACATTTATTTAAATGCCACTTGGTGCCTGGTTTTTTACCCCTTTAATTTAGGGTTTTCTATCTGGGATGTAAGTAAAAGAATCACTTGGAGGGCTTTTCCAAAGTACCAATGGCCAGGCCACTAGCCAGTCAACTGGAAGCAAAATCTCCTTGGATGGGACCTAGACGTCTTTTCAGTTTTCAGGCATTTTGATGATACCCCTGATTAAGAACCATCAGATCTTAAGAGTGTGGCGTATGTATTTTTCAAGCTCCTAGAGGCTCTCTAAATCAAACAAAAATCTGCTTTACTCTCTGCCTGGTGTTGATGTGTCACAGTCTTTTTAGCCATTAGTGTGATCCTGGATATTTATGGATATAATTTGATGAGCAGCGTTGGGAATGAATACTTCTTTTTTTTTTTTCTTTGAGACAGAGTCTCATTCTGTCACCCAGGCTAGAGTGCAGTTGTGCCATCCCTGCTCAACTGCAACCTCCACCCCAATACTTTTATTTTAAAATATTATTTATGGCATCCAGGTTTGCACAAGATGGACTGGGTCAATGGCCATGACCTTTATAAATCACTATTCTTAAGTTCTACAAATTCACTTTCCTAAAGAGCCAAATGACATCCTGCTCACCAGGAACGAGGGTACACATCATTTTCTTTCCTTCCTTCCTTCCTTCCTTTCTTCTTCTTTTTTTTTTTTTAAGATGGAGTATCCCTCCATTGACCAGGCTGGAGTACAATGGTGCAGTGTACTGCAACCTCTGCCTCCTGGGCTCAAGCAATTCTCCTGTCTCCACCACCTGAGTAGCTGGGATTACAGGCACACACCATCATGCCTGGCTAATTTTTGCATTTTTAGTAGAGACAGGGTTTCACCACATTGATAAGGCTGGTCTCAAACTTCTGACCTCATGATCCACCTGCCTTGGCCTCCCAAAGTGCTGGGATTACAGGCATGAGCCACTGCGCCCCAGTCATCATTTGCACAATCACTTCTAATTTTCCACCATTGCAAAAAAATAAAATATTTAATCACTTTCTTATTGTAAAACAAACAATTTACTTTTCCGGAACCCACTGACTCCCTCCCTGACCCCACTTTTTTTTTTTTTTCCCAAACAATCTTGAACCCTATCCATTAAATCAAATCAGAGCAAAACTTGAGGGACAAACTATGTAAGTCTTCACCTGTGAATTTCCTAATGTCCAGCAGAGGGCACCATTATCACAATGGAAAAATGCTTCTTCCTACTCTGAGGCTCCTGGGATGCTGGTGGTGTGACATGGCTGAATTTGTACTGAAAATAAAACCATGCAAAATAGTTAAATTATATGCAAACCAATACAAAATAGTGTTATTCTCTTACTCTGTAACATTTGGAAAGAGGAAAAGGTACAATTCACACCTTGAAAAGTCTGACTGAAAAGACTAAACTCACTAGAAGGACAGGGGTTGGGGCCAACAGTTTTTCCTTTTTCCACTTCTTGAATTTTCCCATTAGGTCTCCAGGAGCCTGCATCAAAGGGGCATCAGGGATTTCCTCTCCTTGGACCAACTTGGTCCAGATTCCCTCTGGGCAGAGCTGCAGCGGGGGGAGGGTGGAAAGCGCACTCAGGCCCTGCACCTGGGCAGCTGCCCCGCCTGGTGCTGCCCCAGGTAAAGCATCTACAAGACGAGCCTCCCTTCCCCCAGCAGAGACAGATCCCACTCAGTCCTGCCTTGTGTGCTCTGCTAAAAGTTTGCCCCAAGAGTGTGTCTCATTATTCCCTGGGACGGGAAGGGCTGGGGAGAGAAAAACCTACCTTGCCACTTGATTGTGTCAAAATACAAGGGAATTCATTGCAAAGAGCTCGCTGTGCTTCATAAATCGGGTGGAGCTCAAGCCTGAAATTAAAGGATGGGTAGGAAGGGGGATGGCCAGCCACACCGTGACCCTGAGCAGTGGTGGCAAGGGGGCCAGCCCACAGGCAGCAGGGCTGGTGTTGGCAAGGTTGCTGGAGCACACCTTGGGTGCCTGGGGGATAGATTTTCTGCCTTGACCTGTGGCAAACAGACTTCTCTCTTTACAGGAAGATAATGCCATAAAATGTGAATCAATCAGTCAATCAATCAATCTATCTTCTATCTAATCTATTTATTTCACTTTATATAATTGTATTTCAAGCTCTATTTACCTCCTGAACTTTTCACATGTGAGACCACATTTGTTGAATATGTGCTTCAAGTAAGTGTCATTTGAATTTCTCTTAGTACATGTGATAAAGTCCTGATTAAAATCATTGCTGCATTTGATCATTTATATTCTGTCCTGTAACTATAATTTATATGATCACCAGTAATTTTATCTGTATCAATCTTGTCTCCTGTATTAGATAATAAGTTATTAAGGCCTGGTATAAACATTTAAGTTTTTTAATTGAATAAAACATACATATAAGAAAATATATATGTATACATACATACATACATACAAATACACACATGCAATGTATATCTTATGACCTGATAATTTCACTAACCTGACTGTGTAATTAGGACCCAGATCAAGACACAATATTAGCAGCATATGGAGCCATATGGAGCTCAATTCCAGTTCCATGTCCCCTCATTGCCTATCTACCCAAAATGGTCATCACAGCTTAATCAGCTGAAATTCGCGTTTGTATAGTTCTCGAGGCTAGAAGTTCCAGATCAAGGTGCCAGCTGACTCATTTCCTGGTGAGGGCTCTCTGTCCTCCATTCACCCTTCCAGTCCAACTGCCCTCCCCAAGAAGCCCCTGTACCAATGCTAATTTCTTCTCTGCCTCACCGAATTTTGCCCATCTCTCAATAACCAGTACCATCAAAAGACATCACAGTTTTGGGTATTAACATATATAAACATTGATAGTTCTCAGAGCAAGAAAACGCACAGAACATGCCTCTCTATGGAGACTACCCTATTCACCTGGATGTTTATAATATCATCTGTAGTTTGAATTTACAAGGCTCTTTCCAGACTATAATTCAATCTTAACTTTTCTGAGTCTAAATTTTTACATTACTTTCTGAATCATCTTTTTCCCTGTTTTATTCTTAACAGGCTAAAGGAAGGCTTAATAGGGTAGCTCTAATGAGTAGGATCTGGGTTTATAATCAGGCTTTTGTGATTTGAATAAAAAAATACAAAAACTTACTGTTTGCCAGAGTGTAGTGCACTTATTTTTGGAGTTAAGCCAGATCATTTTAGACGGCATACAAACTGTAAAGCACTTACATAATGGTTGTGTATTTGTATTTCTGTGGTATTAGGAAAAAAAAACTTTACTATCAAGTCCACGGTTTAATGGATGTTACCTGTGGCAAGGATTGCTGGCAGTCTGTGAAGCTCTGTCCCACCTTCCTTGGTACACGGCCAGATTACATTTTCCAGCCTTGGTGGCAATTAGATTGATCATGTGAATAAGTTCTCACCAATGGACTCTGAGTAGGAGTGAAGAGTGCCCCAGCCAGACCTGGCCCCTAAAATGCACCACGGCCACACTTCTGCTCCTTCCTCTTCCAGGTGACAGGGAATTGACACCTATGGCAATTTTAGAAACCATGAGTTAAGGATTGCAAAGCAACCATATTCTAGATCAGGAGTGAGTAAGCTACAGCCTAAGGGCCAAATCTGACCCACCGTCTTTTTTAAAATAAAGTTTTACTGAAGCACAGCCATGCTCATTTGCATAGATATTATTTACAGGCTGCCTTTACTACCACAGCAGTTGCCACAGACAGCTCATGGCTTGCAAAGTCCAAAATACTTACTATCTGGCCCTTTATAGAGAAAGTTTGCCAACACCCTAGTTTAGATTTCTGAGTGACCATATGGAAGACAGCCACCTTGACCTGAACAACACTCTAGTCCTTTACCTAAGCGACAAATAAGCCACTGAAATTCTGAGTCTGTTTGCTACTCTAGTTTACCCTAATCTCACTAACAATTCTTGCTTAGCAGTCATAGGGTGATTGCCTGATGAATGTACATGGCCTGATTTCCAGTTGTTTGAGCCATTGATGGTGACTAGTTATGCCCATAGCCTCACTCATCACAATCTGCAAGATCATCATGAACCAGAAATGGGCTTCAGAGGCTTCAGCCGGACCCAGGCGAAACCTAGGAGTGGCCAGCTCTCTCCTCTACAATCCACCGGCAGGCCAGAATTTCCTCCAGATGCTCTGACCAGTCAGTCTTAGGACCTGATTGACCCCTCCCAGCATCATAAGCCTGGGAAGGTGTAAACATAATACAATTCCTGCCAAATGAACTGAATAATAACAGGGAGACATTCCCCGAGGCTCAAGGAAATGACTTTGGTGACAACGACCCTTGCCAAAGCCAATGCCTTGTCACCTACCTGGTGGTCATGATGGCGATCAAGGCTGTCCCTGCTTTCATGTAACTAACTGGCCTTCAATGGTTCACTTTTCCCATTGAGGGCTTTTTTTTTTTTCAGTTATACACTTTTGTAAACTAGCAGTGTTTTTACTGGCATTCTTCTATGTACTTTTACCATCATTTTAATTTTAAAAAATGCAGTCGCACATTTTCCATGCATTCCTCTAATTCATGGAAGGGTATGCTGGTCTTGCACTTATGGAAATGGTATAAAGTCTCCTTTTGGAGTGAGCATGTTGAAGTAAAAAGAGTTACTTCATTTAAAGAAAACTGCCCATAGAAATACAGATGATATGCTGATAAGGCAAAAACCATGATATTAGTATGAGAATAACTGAGGTTCCAGAAACACTGCATATCCCTAGGCTGCAGAGGAGAATGTCATAGAATTCTGGATTCATAGAGTGCAGAGCCATGGTGAAGGGTGCCTGGGAGAGATCTTCCCCCAGAGCCACCCCCTGTCTTTCCACAAAGAATCCCCAAATGTCACTCAGTGGATTCTCAGACTTCTGTCTCCCAGTTCAGAGTTTTCCATCACAAAATCTATACCCGATCAATCCCATGGTTCACAGACAAAGCTGAGTGAGGGTCCCAGTAGCACGTGGGCTTGCTGTGGCCCAATGCTGGCTCTAATACGTGCTTTCCATATATCTGCTGAGTAAACTGATGGAGGTGGAAAGGTTTGGGGGATTCATTTGAAGCCCCCAGATATGCCCACTCTCACAAATCTTACCCAACTGCTTAGAAATTAAGGCCAGTTCCTAGGATTTTACTTTTCACATCACAGAGTTCCACATGGGAAAACAGACGACATTCCCCGGGGAAAAACAATAACTCCAACCAACTGCCACTTAAATAACAGACGTATTGCTTACAGCTGAAGTCATGCAGGGGAATTATATTTATTAAGCAAAAATGAGATCTATTGTGAGGCTTGGTAGGCTTCAGCCTCACCCATCACAATCTGCAAGGTCATGATGAATCAAACATGGGCTTTAGAGGCTTTAGCCAGACCCAGGCAAAACCTAGGAGTGGCCAAAATAATTCTCTGTTTGCACAATTGGCTAGTGTCACAAGCGGCCATGTGACTGAGAGCAGATTAGGAGAAGAATTAATCCTTACCTTTTTTATTTCACAAACACAGCACCATAAAGTTTTCATAGGCCAAGAGCCAGGGCTGTTATCCAGGTTGCAAAAGCCAGCTGGCGAGGGCAAAAGGCAGGGTGGTTAACAGGCATGTGGGTGTGTGCTGTGCTGAGTGAGTGGCACTAACTTTGCTTTCTACTTAGAAGGACCACCCAGATGGTCTCTTGTGGATAGAGATAGGAATGCTTTTTATTAGCGTGGTGTTTATCAACCAGGTTTCTGTCCTGAGTAAAAGTAAGGGAGGAATCTTAAAGTTCAGGTCAACCTTTGTAGAATCAAATAGCTCTGGAAACGGATTCTCATGCTGTCACAGCATCCTCATTCCCAACACAGAATGCCCCTCATCAGCCTGCACGTGGCTAGAATGAGTGCTAATGAGCATCCCTTTTTGAATTTGGGGTTCCAGAAGCTTCACTTCAACTATAACCCATGGCCTTGGGCAAGAACCCATTAGCAGCTCTGGAACTGTCATATGATTTATGGCTACTGGTTGCCCAAACTTTTCCTGATGCCACTCATGATCTGGCCTGGACAAGGGCAGGCTTGCCAAGTGACTGGGAAAATACAACATGGCTCCCCAGGTACCTGGCCCCCCTCCCTCCCTCCCTCCCTTCCTTCCTTCTTCTTTCTCTCTTTCTTTCTTCTTCTTCCTTCTTTCTTTTTCCTTCTCCATCTCCTCCTCCTCCTCCTTCTTCATTTTCTTCCTCTCCTCCTCCTCCTTCTCTTTTTTCCTCCTTCTCTTCCTCCTCCTTCTTCTCTTTTTCTTTCTCTTCCTTTTCCTCTTCTTCAGATGGGGTCTTACTAGAACTCCTCTCTCAAGCAATTCTCCCAACTTGGCCGCCCAAAGTGCTGGGATTACAGAGGGGGTGGAGGTTGCCACTGTGTCCAGCCTCCCCGGCCATCTGTAACACTTCAGCCCTACCATTCTCAGCCTGGGTCAGGGAACTGACAAGCCAACTTGCCTTAGATAAGGCTACCAATTAGAACATCTCCCTGATGTATTAAAGCAACAGAAACGGCTGCCAGCCACACTATTCTGGAAAGTCAGAAGACTTGAGTTCTGGTCCTGACTTTGCCATTCAGCTGTGGTGTGACCTTAGGCAGTCCCTCCCCATCTCTGGGCCTTAGATTCTGTTGGGAATGAAGAGTGGACTTGGATTGAGCCTATGTATTAGTCTACTTAGGCTGCCAGAACCAAATGTCACAGACTGGGTGGCTTACACAACAGAAATGAATTTAAGATGGTGAGATAGCATTAATCTCACGGGGTTATTTTGAGAACTGAGATCCTGCATACAAAACTCTCAGCACAGTGTTTGCCACACAGTAAGGTCTCAGTAAATATTTGTCGAATGTTTGAAGAAATAAAAGTGGAAAATACAAATAAGTAAAAACGCTGACAAGATTGCAGCCAGGAAATTGCTGTTGTAATGCTAATTAGATGTATAGTCTTCCAGTATTTTCCTATGCAAATAAAGACATATGTCACTAGTAAAATGGGACCATATTATACCTATCTAGATTTTCAAAAAAACTCATTATTTTATTGAAATATAAGTCACATACCATAAAGTTCACCTTTTTAAAGCGTACAGTCTGGTGGTTTTTAGTATATTCCTAAAGTTGTGCTAACGTCATCATTATTTAATCCCAGAATATTTTTACCACCCCCAAGGTAAACCTCATGCTCATTAACAGTCACTCCTCATTCCCCTCTCTTTCCCCTTCCAAAGGCCCTGGCAACCCCTTTCTGTCTCCGTGGATTTGACTATTCTGGAAATTACATACAAAAAGGATCATACACATGTGTCCTTTTTGTGCCTGGCTTCTTTCCTTTACCATGATATTTTCCAGCTTCATCCATGTTGTAGTATGTTGTTCTTATGGCTGGATGATATGCCTCTGCATGCATAGACAACACTATTTACACATTCATCAGGTCATGGACATGTGGGTCCTGTCCACGTTCTGGTACACATTGCTCTTTGTGTACAAGTTTTTGTACAAATCTGCTTTCAGTTCTCTTGGGTAGACACCTAAAAGAGGAATTGCTGAGCCATATGGAAACTTTATGTTGAACTTTTTGAGGAACTGCCTACCTGGCACAATAGCTTATAACCTGTTATTTTCTCCTTTCACAACAGATTCTGACTGTCTTCGTTGTTAATAAATAGATGTGCACATACTATATTTTGAGTGAATACATCATATTTCCTTAGCCAGCTGAACCAGAGTGTGTTTAGTGAATTCCCTATGGTTGGACATTTAATGATCCCATGAAAGAGTCTTTAAGTGACTTCCTCGTGTCCCCAGCAGCTTGTAAATGACAGCTTTCCAGGTGGGCCCAGAGCACTCTGTATCCTCCTGATTTGGTGATTTCACATTGCTTTGACCTCGCCTCTGCTGCTCCTCCCCGCCATCTGTCTTGTTTACCAATGGTGACCCCTTGAGAAGCTGAACAGTGTCTTGAATTGGCCTTTGTATCCATTATATGTGGCCAGGTGCCAGGCGTTTTGATAAATGTTCACAGAATGGATGGGTACATGGATGGATGGATGATTACAGCCAGGGGCTTTGGAGAGATGGAATTCATTTTTACATTTTGTCTAAAAATCCCTGCTTTGGAAAGCAGTGAGTTCTCTGACACTGGAGGTGTGCCGCAGGAGGCCAGGTCAGTTGGCAAGACGTTGTGAAGCTATTTCAGGCCTCAGAAAGGGGAGTGCATGAAATTTAAGATTGCTTCCAAACTTGAGAGCCTGGAACGTTGCAAAACACAAGCCCTGGGAGCTGAGATGTGTGCTAAGTTACCCAGCTGAGCTGCGGGGCTGTGAGTAGCTCTAAAACTTTCAAGCTTTTTCTTAGGACCTCAGACCAAAGCTTCTCTTTGCCTAAAACATCTGCCTGCTAGCACAGCCTTTGGGGGCCGTCAGAGTCCTGCAAGGGAGAAGCCCTGACGTAGCAAGCAGTTGGGCGAGTTTGTAGCTCTCTGTAATCTGAGAGCATAGTCCAGCCTGCTTTGATAAAAGAGGGTAAACTGTGGGTGGGCGTGGTTTGGAGGTCTCAGTAGAAGCCCAGGGAGACCTGGGTAAAAGGAGGGTGTTTCTGATATCTGACAATGAGGAAATGGGCAGCGCAGGGCAGGCCTGCCCTCTGGGGCTGAACAGGGCAGTCCCTCTGAGTTGCACGGAGACCTCGCAGACCCCGGGAGCTGTCGCCCTTCCAGGATGTGGCTCCGTGCTCTTTTCCTGGCCACCCTCGCCGGTTCCACGACTTGGGGTAGGTCCTTCTGAAATAGAAACGTGCGGGGCACGTTTGGGAATCCTTGTTCTGGGCGGACATGGGCTTAGATGCATAGGCACAACAGGTCCGGCTCCGCGGGGTGCGCGCCCTCCGGACTTGGACTTGAACTTGGAGCAGCTGAGCCCGGGCAGCCCCGGCCCGCGCGGAGACGCAGGGAGGATGGACACCCTGAGGCCGCCCTGCACTGGTCGCCCCACGCAGTCCGGCTGCCGGCCAACCTCACACCACACACACGAGGAATTTAGGCAGCTCAGTTTACTGTCCCCTAATGAGTCAGTCATGGCCGGATCACAGAGAGCAGCTTAACAGAATATCAAGAGCATCGAGACCCTGAGCCAGAGTGCATGGGTTTGAGTCCTGGCTGGGCGCTTCCTCGCTGTGTGTCCTTAGGCAAGGGACTGAGTGTTTCCGTGCTTGGGTTGCCCCCTCTCTGAAATAGAGGTGGCAGTGCTACCTACCTCACTGGACTCTGGTGAGGAGGAATGGGTCGTTGTTTCTAAAGCAATCTGGACAGCACCTGGTGTGGAGAAAGCACAGAAAAGGGAGTGGACAAATAAAGGCGTTGTTAAAAAAAAGTAGTGTATGAATAGAAAATATGAGCTGTGGTCAGGCCGCTATATCAGGACCTCTTGCCATGAAAAAGACAGTTTCTTACGAATGTTCCCAACAGGAGAGGACACCAGTGAGGTGGGGGATGGGGCACAAGGGAAAGCAGCAGAGCAGGGGGAGGGGGCGGGGGCAGATCTGAGCCCAAGAGGCTTTTACTGTGGCTTCCATTAGAAAGAAGAGGCAAGGCAGGCAGGCAGGCTGAGGATTGGTGAGTTGGGATAACTCAGGGGGCTCTGGGGCACAGGGGCTGTCCCTAGTTGTCTGGTACCTGGCCCTGGCGTGATTAGGGCAGGTGGGTAGTGGCCAGGTCATGGCAACTGGATCAAAGAGGTGGTTGGGGCGTGGGCTCTGGGTTGGCGGGACCCTGGGAAGGAGAGTTTCTCCAAGGTCAGCAAGGCCTCAGATGTCCGAATACAGAAAGCAAAACACATGGTACATTCAGGGGTGCAGGGAGGGGCCTCTTAATACCCCCAGGGCCATTTTATAGATGGAGAGACTGAGGCTCACACAGGGAAATGTACTTGCCCAAGGTCAACCAGGAAATCATGCCTGGGCCTGTCTCTGGGTCGCAATCCTGACAGGCCAGGCCCCGTCTGCACCCTGTCCTCCTTCTGGCAGCCTGACACTGGGAGAGCCCTGAACTGTGTGTAACAGCAGAGGAAGAGAGGAACCCTATTTGGAGCTGAATATTCCTTTACCTCTGGTTACTCCTGGCCATGCCATCCGTTTCCTTCCTTAGGAAGTCCATACCGGCTGCTTCCACTTCCTCAATTTCCTCCACTGTAAAATGGGAATATTGATGCCTACCCAGCAAGGCTTTTTTGAAGATGCATTTAAACAAACTGGAATGCATGCCCGGCACGGAGTAGGCGCCCCCACATGGTTCGTGTTTCATATCACATCAGTGGCAACTGCTCTTGTTCCCACTCTTGTTTCTGCCTCCCCTCATTCACCCACTTTTTCACCCTTGGCAATTGGCTGCCATCTACGTCACCTTGTTGAAGGGAATCCTGAGCTGAGAAAGGCCAGCCCAGTGGGTTCCGCTCAGCCTTGTCCCTTCTCCACCTCTCTGAAGCCCTCAGCACTCATAGCCGGCGCCTCGCCCTCTTCCTCCCTGGGCTTCCAGGACGCTGGGAGGTTCTTTTGTCCCCACTCTGATGGATCTTCTTTCTTGGCTTAGTGGACCCTGTGTTTGATCTTTGTTTTGTTTCCTTGTCTTTCTCACTGGCATCTTTGAGGAAGCCATACGCATCCATGGTGTGTGCCCTCGCCACCTAGGAGAAGATTCTCCCCTGCTCCTTCTCCAGGCTTCCTTCCAGTCTTCCAGTGTGCTCGTCCTGTGGCACGATCTTGCCAGGATATCTCACCGACATCTCCACTGAGCCCGTGTAAACAGGGACCCAGCATCACAAGTCAGCTCTTTGGTCTTCTTTCCCTTCCTTGTCCTCTGCATCTGGTCAGGGACCGAGTCTTTCTTTTTTTGGATGGAATCTCGCTTTGTCACCCAGGCTGGAGTGCAGTGGTGCGATCTTGGCTCACTGCAACCGCCGCCTCCCATGTTCAAGCGATTCTCTTGCCTCAGCCTCCCAAGGAGCCAGGATTACAGGCACACTCTATTACGCCGGGCTAATTTTTGTATTTTTAGTAGAGGGGTTTCACCATGTTGGCCAAGCTCGTCTTGAATTCCTGACTTCAAGTGATCTGCCTGCCTTGGCCTCCCAAAGTGCTGGGATTACAGGGGTGAGCCTCTGTGCCTGGTCTCCAAGTCTTTCAAAATACCTTTTAGACATCATCATATTTTTTCATATATTTTTTCTTTTTTTATTTAAAATTTTAAAGTAATTAACATGTGGTGGGGAGGATTTCAGGTGAAGGCGAGAAATCCCATACAGTGCAGAACACGTGGAAATCATCAAGATAACAGGTCACCCCTAATGCAACCGCCCATTGCTATGTCAATAAATATGCTTCCAAGGACATTCATCTCACAGTTATTTGTAATTAGCAATAAAAACAAAAGAAAATAAGCTAAAACCGGCATTTTGGGGTTGGCTGTTAATAAGATGAGACATGGATGCTGTTGTGTAACTGGGCTTTGCATAAGGAGTTTCCACTGTGATTGGATATTCCCCTGTAGATCCAAATCTGAATTGCTCTGTCTTATTCTAGCATCACACTTTAAGGGAGGTGTTGACGTCTTGTCTGCATCCAAAACAGAGCAGCTGGGAGGACAAGAGGCTGGAAATTATTTCCTAGGAGGGAAGCTTAGAAAAACTGAGGTCACTGGAGCCAGATAGGACCAGAGGGGTGGGTGGCACTATCAAGTGCCTGAAAGGCCACAGGCCAAAGATCAGATCAGGCCACCATAGTCCCATGGCAGGTAGAACCAGGACTGATGCAGAGGCTGTGGGAAAGGAATTTCAGCTCAATGAGGAAGCATTGTCTGCGCTGCAAGAATGGAGCAGCCCTGCCCAGGGCCACCAGAAGAATCTTCTTTGAGCTGATCATTTCCTTTATCTGGAATGGTTCTTGCTGTTTATTTGTCCACTAAATAAAACTCAAGTGCTTAAACTGGTATTTTAGGCCCTCCCTGACATGTGTTCTCTCATTCCAGGACTATTTACCAATCCCCTCAGACTCCACCTGTTGCACTTGGGTCACGCCCCCTCCTCCAGGCAAGCTCTGCATTCTGCTGCCTCTGAGCCTCAGCACATTCCCTTCCTTCTCTCTGCTCTGTACCACTCACTGCTTCTCATCTCCCCTTATTCAATCCTTCCCTACTGCAAGTTCCAGCTTCTCCATGATGCTTTCAGTCAGAAGGCCTTACCCCTCTTCTAGTTCCTGGACTGCCTTACGGATACCTCTTCCAGGACACAGCCACTTCCTTCCAGCTGCAGGGTCAGGTGTATATGTGACCCTTCCCTGTCAGAGTCAGTGCTTCTGAGAGTACAGGGCAGCTCTTGTTCATCCTTTCAGCCAGCTCGCGGCTCAGTGCCAGGATTCTAAGGGATAAATGTTTCCAGAAGCTTCTAAGGTGGAAGCTAAATGTCTTATTCTTTCCTAGTAGCTCTCCTTCTTGCATTGATTTTTGGCTGGATGTTTTCATGCCTCCAATTCTAATTTGCTCCTTAAACCAGCTCAATGAGTTAGGAAGGACAGTGATCCTCATCCCTATTTTACATCAGGAGAAACTGAGGCCTAGAGGGTTTAGGTGACTTATTCAAGGTCACACACCTAGAAAGTGGCAGACCCCACCTGGAACCTTGTCCAGACTTTCACCTCTGATGCATTCTGATTTATTCTCCATGTCCAGCAGGGCACCATTCCTCGCCACCTGTGGTGGACACCATGCATGGTAAAGTCCTGGGGAAGTTCATCAACTTGCAAGGATTTGCACAGCCTGTGGCCGTTTTCCTGGGAATCCCTTTTGCCAAGCCTCCTCTTGGACCCCTGAGGTTTACTCCACCACAACCTGCAGAGCCGTGGAGCTTCGTGAAGAATGCCACCTCTTACCCTCCTATGTAAGCCAGGGGTGGATTTGGCACATTTCAGCGGGATGCTCGCCTCAGCGTGATACAGGAAGGAGTCAAGGCAGTCCCCCGATGGGCTGATACTTTGCTCTGGAATCCTGAGATCATTGTAGATCCTTAAGAACATTCCAGAACTCTCACAGCTTTCTAGAGTCCATTATTTAACACATGTTTATTGAGCACCTACTGTGTGCTGGGCATGTTCTGGATTCTTGGGATCTATTAGGGAACAAAGCAAAGATCCCTAGGTTCATGGAGCGTGCATTCTAGCAGGGGGAGACAGGTAAGAAACAACACGCAAATTACTCCATGGATGATGTGATATGTTAGAACAGGACAAGTGCCTTGGAAACAAGGAGACAGTTGAGCAGGTGAGGGAGATCAGAAGTAAGGATCCCATGAATTTCCCTGTCTTGAACTTTGGCATAGCTGGGGAGAGGGATGAGTCAGGAGGTGTGTGGGTGGGAAGTGTACTGAGGTGGCCACTCAGCAAGTGCTCAACTCTCAGGTGTGCCCAGCTCCCTGTTCCTGAGGAGAACAATGGCAGGTGTGTACAGTCACCCTGGCCAAGCTGGGAAGAAAAACCCAAAGGTTCTGATTGGCCTCACCACCACTCCCCAGGGTTCCAAGGACCCCTACAGGCATCAAACCAGACCCCATTCATCTCTGCAGCCAGGTACTCGGGGGGTTTCCAGCAGCCCACCTCTGGCTGTGTCTTTTCTTTGCTTTTTTTAAAAAAAGTAATATTTACTATTTTTATTTTTTGGCTGCAAATGTAATATATACTTATTCACAGAAAATTTAGGAAATACAGAGAAGGAAAAGTAAGAAAATTAAAATCACGTACAATATCTCACCACTCAGAACAGCTAGCAATATTTTAGATTGTAAAGTATTATCATCTAATTTTTTTTGTTTTCCAGTTTTTTTTTAACCTATTTCTATTCTTTCTTCCTTTAAAATGGAATGCTATATTCAGATAATTTGGCTCCCTGCCTTGCTCATTTGTAAGTATATCATGAGCATCATTCCATGCCATGATAGCACAGCCTGATATTAACAGCAGCATTACGTTTAGTATCGAAGCATAATTAATTTCCCCAAGCTTCTATTTGGGGTCATTGCTACATACCATGATTTTAATAATATAACATCATGAATGTGAAACCTTTATGCACATTCATGAATATTTTAAGGTAAGTTTCCAGAAATGACAGTTCTGAATCCAAGAGTATATATCTTTTGTTAAATTTATCTCCCAAAATATTCCAATTACACTCCTCCCATTGACGAATGAAAACCTCCATTCAGCAGACTCTTGGCAATGCTTGGGGTAATTTAAAAATGATTTTGGCAAGAGGATAGGCAAAACAATAATAACTGCAATATTATTTTCCACTTTAGTTTGCATTAACCTGAAGACCAGTGAGGTTGAGTTCTTTTTCCCTTTCTTCACATTAGAATGTCTTTTTTATTAATTATCATGCCCCTTGCGCTTGGTGATATGTGGGGAAATTTCCCAGGATGAGAATCAAGAAGTCATCTTTACTGGCCCCAATTCTGTCACTTGACAGCTGTCATCCTGGAGCCTGAGTGCCTCAGTTTCCTCATGTGCATAGTGGGGGCAGTGATGCGTGCCTCCTGCTACATTGAGATCTGGGACCATTGCTTATAACAAACTTGTGTATAAGCACCACATGGCATGGATCTTCCTGGCTCTCTGATGTAGGTCAGGTTCTCCAGCCTCTCTGGGCTTGTTTTCTCATCTGTAACATGGAGATAATAGAACCTATGTAATGGGACTGATCTGAGGCTTAGATGAGTTACTATACAAAGAATACTTAAAACAGTGTCTGGCGCACTGGGAGGACTCAGTAACTATTGCACGTATTCATCTATGTTGGATCTTTGAGCCCTTTCAGCCCTTGCCTGGGATGGGTTGATGGTCAAATCTTGGCATGTGAGGGCTGCAAGACCCATGTAGAAATACTCCCCTCACTTAGACCTGGCAGATTGGGACCCAGAATGTGAAAGGAATTCACCCAAAGTTACCTCGTAAATGCATAGCAGAGAGAGGACTAGAGCACAGTTTTCCTGATGTTGTCCCACAAAGATTTCACTCCTGAGCTATTGCAGGAGATGTCACCTCCCAGGGAGGATTAGTATATTGGTTGTCTCTTTCCTTGATGCTGGGAGTCACAAAGGCTCCAGGAAGGGAAATGGTGTGAAGCTCTTTACACTCTGCTTGGTTTCAGGAGAACTTAGTGAGTCCTAGCGCCCCCACCTGAAGACCCTGATAGCCTCTTACCCATTCCAGTATCTTGGACCTCCCAGTCCAAGGCCCTGCCCCAGAAGACACCTGGCTTAGATCTGGCTGAACTTTCAGGGGTTTTTCTTTCTCCCTCCCCAGGTGCTCCCAAGATGCCGTGGCGGGGCAGGTGCTCTCTGAGCTCTTTACCAACCGTAAGGAGAACATTCCTCTCAAGTTTTCTGAAGACTGTCTTTACCTCAATATTTACACTCCTGCTGACTTGGCCAAGAAAAGCAGACTGCCGGTAAGCCGTGGGATCCCCTGGTTGAGGCGTGTCAGTTCCAGTTCCCCGGATCTTCTGGGCCACACCAGAACGGGGTGAAGGCAGCTTGGGGAGGGGGCTGCAAAGGCCAGGATTGTTTCAGGGACCCCAGGACCTCCACGGGAAACACAAGTTTTCCACACCTCAGTTTCCCCTTGTGACACAGGGCCTCTGGGGGAATCTGCTGTGCATCTTTTATGCACATCTTAATTGTTCCAAGTTCCCTTATGCTAATGAAGGATGAGAATGATTACTTTTAGTTACTAGATTAAAAATCTGATACTCAGAGTGGGCAAGACATGATTTCCAATAATGTTAGAGGTGGAAGGGACTTAGAGAAAAGCCAACACCCCCACTCTTCCTTTTCGGATAGAGAAACTGAGGCCCAGACAGGAAAGGAGAGGTCACCAGTAGGGTAGTTTTTGCTCAAGCCTTCTGATCTTCAAACCAGTGCTTTTGACTTGGAGTGGGGCATTGAGCTCGTATGTGGCCTTTCTCCAGCATACCCACATCCATCTGGGGTAACTTTCATTGTCTGGGTATGGGTGTTGGGGGCAGAGCCTGGAAAATCCCAGGAGCACTTCCTTTTGCCTTTGGCCAAATATCTGGGATTTTGTTGTACCTAATTTCCTCCCTAATTGTCTTGGCAAAGGCTGATGATCCAGTGAGTCAGCGTTTCCCAAATAAATGAAGGACAGAAGGTGGGGTAGGCTGCCAGCTGCAGGTTGGAGGGTGGGAAGGGTCTGCTGGCAAAGGAGGCCACCTCAGGGAGAAGAAGAAAGAGTGTCGCATCCAGCCAGTCCCCCACGGGCACGGTAGCATGATGCCCAGGAGTGAGAGAGCAGGTCTGCAAACTTGGGCCTAGAAGTTGTCCCTACATGTGCTTGGTAAGACAGAGGAAGTAGGAGAGTTTTACTCATTCATTCATTCATTCACTCATTCATTCATTCTTCTATTGTGTACTCAGTGCCCTATATACACAGTTACACCTGGGGCTTCAGGGGAAAGAGGAACATCAACCCACTCCACGCAGCCCCTGCCTTCAAGGATCTTGCCGTCTGGGCTGTAGAGACACATGCTCCCTTCAGGAGGTTATTGCAGGCCTTCACACAAAGATGGATGCACGCTCAGTCCCTCCCCAGGAGGCAGGCAGGCATTAGAGGTGTGGGAGAAAAAGGGCTCTGGGAACCTGGAGGTGGGAGAACCTCCGGGAATAGCCATAGGTTCTAGAACTACATGGTCAGGGTTTAAATCCTGGTTTTGCCTTTGACTAGCTGAGAGTCTTGGGCGTTTCTTAACTTGTCTAAGGCTCTGTTTCCTCAAAATGGGATTCATCACATTCGATCAGTCAAGGGTGACCACTAAGCTTGATCTCAGCTCCCGGCTGAGCAGGTAGAGGCAGGCTCGTACTCCTGTAACTAACAGTGGACTTGCTGCACTGTGGCTGGCTCCTGCAGCGTGTTGTGCAGCTCAACATGTGGACGCTGCAGCCAGACTGCCTGGGTTCAAGTCCTGCTTCTACCATTTTTGAGTTGTGGGACCTTGGGCAGTTAAGCGCCTCCATGTTCCTGCCTGGAAAATAGGACAGTATTGGTACTTACCCAGGGGATAGTTCATTTTACCGTGCTTGGAACAACACATGGTACATAGTTTATGTTATGAGTTCTTTTATGTTTTATTGATAATATTATTACAATATCATTATTTTAGCCACTCTCACTTCTTCCCTGCTACGTGGACTTTTAAAATGCGAGAACCATGCATTAGGAATTGTATCCCTCTAATCCCCGGGCATTAGCGCAGTCCCTGGCACATAGTAAGTTCTCAGATAGTATTAGTCCATTGATTGAAGGCACCCTGGGATCTGCAGGGTGGATAGGATTTGGGGATGCAGAGGCATAAAGGAGGCATTTGAGGAAGAGACACCATCACAGGCATGTGTGCTTCTCAAGACAATCACTCATGCACAGAAAAGTTTAATTCACCATGAGAGAGTTAACTGAGATGAAGTTGAGATACAAGGGCTGCCCCATGGGTACGCTGGGCTGCATGAACAGTCCAGGCTTGAGGGTGATAGAAGTGAGGGCAAGACCAAGACTTCCTTAGCCTTTGCTGTGCCCGTGATGATGAAGAGTCTGGGGAGAAGCACTGGAGGCTGGACAGTAAGAAGGGGCAGCCACAGTGTGTGTAGTGGGGTGGTGGCTTGGGCCCCAGTTGGGAGAATTATAGAGGAGAGAGACTGCCTTTTGCAACCTTGCTGGGCGCTGGTGAACTTTGGGTAACATCCTCCTTCAGTTGTGACCTAAACAAGGCACCTTCTGAGTGTTTCCTGGCTCTGCGTCCTGTAACTGGTCTGTTGCTTCCCCTTCTGCCCAGGTGATGGTGTGGATCCACGGAGGGGGGCTGTTTTTGGGCGGTGCATCAACCTATGATGGGCTGCCCCTCGCTGCCCATGAAAACGTGGTGGTGGTGACGATTCAGTACCGTCTGGGTATCTGGGGATTCTTCAGGTAAGAAACTGGACTCTCCTCACTGCACTTTGTCCGCCAACACCAGGGTACTAGAACTCAGCTCAGGTCATGCTAGCTGTTAGGGGAACTTAGCTGGGTTCCACAGCAAGCCATCCAACCCCTTCATAATTGGACACTACTTACCCTCTCATTCCCCAGCCACACTCATCCACTTGCCTCTGAGCTTTTGCATGTGCTGTTCCCTCTGCCTGGAATGCCTATTCTATCTGATGAACTCCTCTTCATCCTGCAAGACCCAGCCCCCAGTTACCTCCTCTGAAAGACTCATCTCCTTTTCACCTGTGCTGCTTCCACACATGGCATTTCTCTGTCATAGCAGATAACAGTTAGCCCAGGCATTGAAGGTTGACACATCTGACTTCTCATGAGAAAGGAGGGAAGGGGCAGTCACAGACGGAGCTCAGTGCATGTTGTGGGTGAAGGAATGGGGGCTGCAGATGGTGGGGTGTGGGAGCATCTGTCCCCTTTCCAGAGGAGTGTTGGGGCCCATGTACCCCATTTTCTGCTTGAAATCTGGCAATGCAGGAAGCAAGGATGGAATCGTCCCCATCAGATTTCCACGGGGACAGGAGCAATTACTCCTGCAGGGTGGAATTACTATGAACATTTTCTAAGTGTGTCCCCCCCAGCACCCCAATCCTGAGTGAGTGATGGGAGGGCTGTGGGAGGGATTGCACTCACCGATGGGAAGACCTAGGGAGATGGAGGATGGGTTCTGGTCTACCTGTCAGCAGGGCGCCCCAGGCCAGTCTTGGCCGTATCACCTTCATGGGACTCCACATCCCTTTCAGCCACAGCCTGTATCTCTGCTCCCGCTTACAATAAAGCTGCCTCATGATCTCTCTCCACTTCCTCTCCTCCGTGCGTCTCCTCCGCCCATGCCAGCCATGTTTGTTCCTGACCACACCACTCAGCTGCTCTCATCGTGGTCACCGGTGACCGCCGCTGCTCTCCACCCAACCGCACAGGACCTCCCAGCAGCAGCCGATGGCCACGCAGCCTCTGTGAAATGCTTCCTCCCCAGCCCTTTCCCGGTGCCTCCACCTCCCTGTCCACTGGCCTGTCTTGTCTCCCTCTCCCTCTCCACTAATTCCCAGTGATCCCAGGGAGCCGCCCGGAGCCCCCGTTTCCAGCCCACCTCTCCTTTGAAGCCCACAGGCGTCACTCACTGTCTCCTCTCTGCCCCTGGCTCTTTAAAGGGTGCCCCGCTCTTCCCAGGGACCAGCTGAATCCTTGACGCCCTCCCCAGCAGAGACCCCCTCCTCCTCCCACGGCGCCTCCACTCAGCTGCTGCTGCCCCATCCTCTCAGGGGCTCAGAGAAGGCCTCTTGGGCAGCCTGGACTCTCTTTTCTCACAAACCTCGTGGCTCCACCTTCAGAATCCACTCAGAATCTACAACTTTGCACCTCCTCCCTGGCTCCTGCCCCAGCCTAAGTCTTCTGTCTTTTGCCTGGGTTATGAGCCTAACACTTAGTTTCAGATCCCTGCCACTTTTATGCTGGGGCTGAGCTGCACAGTAGCCAGAGTGATCGCTTAACACATGCATTGAATCACATGATGCCTCTGTGAAAAACCCTGCGGGGGCTCCCGTGTCCCCTGTGATGACAGCCGAAGTCCTTGCCAGGGCCCCAGGGCCTGTCTAGCTGCACCTCCCCACGCACACTTTCTTCCCCTGGGCCCCAGGGCCCTTGCACTTGCTTTTTCTTCTGCCTGGAATTCCTTTCTTTGGTTATTTGCAGGCTCATGTGCTCATTGTGCTTGTTTGATGAAGGTCTTTGGCTCCAAGACCTCAAATGCCACTGCCTCCAAAAGGCCTTCCCTGGTTGCGATCTGAAATGGCACCGTCAGTCCCACCCCTGTTTTTTCTTTACCGCACTGTATTTTCCTCAATGCACTTTTACTACCTGACATCGTTATATCCTCTCTACGTATCTGTTTATCCGCTTATGATTTTAGTGTGAGCTCAGTGTTGTGATTTGTAGTGTGAGCTCAGTGTTGTG
>NW_022436955.1:0-4800 GCF_009761245.1 Sapajus apella | reverse complement strand
TAGTGTGAGCTCAGTGTTGTGATTTGTAGTGTGAGCTCAGTGTTGTGGTTTGTAGTGTGAGCTCAGTGTTGTGGTTTGTAGTGTGAGCTCAGGTTTTATCTGTTTTGCTCTCACATGTGCTCCAGCTTATAGGACAGTGTCAGGCATATAGTAGATGATCAGTAAATAGTTGTCAGTTGAATGTATGCAGAATCATACACCACAGCAGTGCTGTAGGAATGTAAGGCAGGGTCTCAGAGATGCTGAAGCACAGCCTTATGTGAAAGGCTCACTGAGAGCTCCCAGCCCCATCTGTGGTCCTGAAGGTCCTGCCATGACATCTCTGCTCCCCACCCTTAATCTGTGTTCTTCCTCACAGCACAGGGGATGAACACAGCAGAGGGAACTGGGGTCACCTGGACCAGCTGGCTGCCCTGCGTTGGGTCCAGGACAACATTGCCAGCTTTGGCGGGAACCCAGGCTCTGTGACCATCTTTGGAGAGTCAGCGGGAGGAGAAAGTGTCTCTGTTCTTGTGAGTGATCCTGGCACCAGCCCCAACCCCACGCTTGATGTGATGCTGATAGGACCTCTTGGAGATCTGTCCATCTGGCTATGGATACCTCTGTTTATAATACCTGAGTTCAGGACTGACCCTACTCACTGACTAGCATCAGGGGATGGATAGCTGAAGACCAAGCTCTCCTTGGCCCCCAGGAAACTCAGAGCTAATTTTAGTGTCCTGGAGCCATAAGAATCTCCAGCTGCAGCCTGCAATGGTGGCATTGTCCTCTTCTAGCTTGGCTGAGTTCTGTCTCTCTCTCTCTTTCCCACTCATTTTATCATTCCCTTCTCTTCATAAGCAGGAGCAGGCATAAATTATGAGTAGGGCAGGCACAGACAGAGGTGGACAGAGGTCATTGTTTGGGTCAAGCCAGAACTACGTGTGGAGGGGACATGGACACTGTGAACAGCCCGGGACTTCCCCTTGGGTGGTCTGATGACTGGTCTATGCCCAAGAAGAGGGCAACCATCTCTGTGACTGAGGGTCCCAGTGGGTGACAGGAAGGAGGGATGGAGCTGGGGATGGGGGACACAGACACAACCTGGGGCTGTGAGAGGTCCTGCTGGGGCAGGGGTTGGGTGCAGGAGACACCAGGGGAGCTGGGATGAAAAACCAGATGAGAGGGTGCCGGGAGCTGTAGGAGCCCTCCAGCTGCCTCGAGGTGGGCAGAGGGTCAGTCCCACTACAGTATTCTTCAATCCTGTGTTAGTTTTGTAGTTGAATACTCAGGGAAAACATTTTTATACTTTTGAAAGCATGGAAAAAGGAAAAATACAGGTAAGCCCAAGAAAGATAAAAGCCATTCACTATCCCACAACCCAAGGATAATCACCATGCTGACTTTGACATGAATTTTTCTAGTCTTGTTTCTACGACTTTGTATCTATCTATTCATCTATCCGTCCATCCACCTATCATCTATAATCTATCTTTGTCTTTCTTAAACTACTTTCCTGATTACTACAATACAACACAAATATTTTACTAAACATTAAGTGCTCTCCCTTAATAGTATCTTTTACAGTGGACAGTATTCCATGATGAGAAAGAGAAACCGTTAATTTGCCCAATCTTATAATATTGGAATTGTGAGTTATATCTAGTGCGTACCATTGTAAACAGCAGGAGCATTCTTAGAAATCTTTGTGTGCCTGTGGGATCATTTTTTAGGATAAGCTCTGAGTCATGGAGATGCTGAATTGGAAGTTGTGGCTAGGAGATGCTAAGCTGCCTTTCCAATATGTTTGTTGATTAGGCTTGGCTGTGCCCACAGCTCCTGTTATGTCCCTGCCCTGTGCCCTGTCCCGATCCCGCTGAGGTTCCCTTGGGTGGCCAGGTGGGAAGTGATCTTGGCAAGCAAGCCAGGCCAGGTTCTCTTGGGTGGGAGGTTCTCTTGGGTGGGATGTTCTCTTGGGTAGGAGGGTCTCTTGGGTGTGAGGTGAGCCCAGCAAGAAGGCCAAGCCAGGTGAGGAGCTGTTATGTCCGCTGAATCCCAGAGTGTCTTGGGAACAGGCCAGGGCAGACATGGAGTGGATGTAGCCCAGAAGAGTGAGCTAGTCACTGACCCTACCCCTGAGCATGAACTCCCTTCTATTCTGCTCCCAGGTTTTCTCTCCATTGGCCAAGAACCTCTTCCACCAGGCCATTTCTGAAAGTGGTGTGGCCTTGACTGCTGCTCTGGTGGAGAAAGGCGACATCAAGCCCCTGGCTGAGGTAGGTCTCCCACTGGATGTCCCCACACTTTTGGCTCTGTCACTCTTCTTCACAGGGGTCACTCTTGCCGTGGTCACTCTTGCTGATGTTTTCCTAGAATCACTGAAGTGCTAAAGGCTGAGCAGGAAGGGCAAGGAGACACCTTGACCAGCCGCCCGGTTTCACAACCAGGCAAACTGACACAGGGCTTGGAAGGGATTTCCCAAGGGCAGCAGATGATCAGGGCAGAGCTGGGACTCCAGCTCATGGCCCTAGACAGCAAGCAAGTGCCCTGTCTGTGACCACACTCCTCCTATGCACCGGGGCCAGGTGCCACGTCAGCAGTGGGCAGCGGGCTGAGATGATGTCTTGTGTCTCTCAGGGTCTGAGTTCTGTGGACCCACTTGTGGGATGTAGGCCTGGAGCAGTTTCACACTGAGCACCTTATAACCAGAGTTGGTCCCAGGAGAATTCACTTATTGATTTATTTGTTCATCCAACAAAACTAAGTGAATAAGTGAAGGCAAAAGCAAGAGGTAGGCAGAGGTCATTCTTTGGCTCAAAGCCAGATGTCCATGTGGAGGGGACACAGACACTACATGGTTCTACGTGGCTCTGCATTCTAGCCAGACACCTAGCACCTCCCCAAGCTTCCACTGTGGCTCTGCATTCTAGCCAGACACCTAGCACCTCCCCAAACTTCCACTGTGATGTAGGGAATAGATGAATAGTTACAGAATCACATTATTAGAAAGCATCACTTATGACAAGAGCAGTGGAGGAGATGGACTTGATGCCACAGCAGAATCTAAAGAAAGCATTGAGTCCCGGGGCAGAAGGAGGTTACCGGGCAAGGCTTGCTGGAAAGGTGAACAGTGAGTCAGGAGCAAAGAAGGTCCAGGGAGAGGAGCAGCACATGCAGGTGTCCTGTGGCAGGAGGATGCACCCGATCGTGAGAGAGAGAGAGAGAGAGCAGGGGGAGTGTGGCAAGCGCTGAGGGCGGGGACGTTGGCAGGGGCCATGCCGCACAGGACCCTGGCAAGGATTTTGTCATCATCTGGAGAGCAGTTGGAAGCCAAAGGAAGAGATGATCAATAGGAATCCAGACCTAGGCTGAGGAGCACCCACTGGAGCCAGTGGTGTGGAGGATTTTGGTAGATTTGAGAGTTGTTTGGGGAAAGCATCCAAACTTAAAGGGCTGATACATAGGAGGAGAGAAAATGGAGATGCCAAGAATTTTTAGAATTTTTGATTTTTTTTTAGAATTCATTGGTTATAAGCAACAGTTGCCCATTGACCAGACTTAAGCCAAGAAGGAGTATTAGCCTGCTGTGGTGACTCATGCCTGTAAACTCTGCACTTTGAGAGGCCAAGGCAGAAGGATTGTTGAGCCCAGCAGCTTGAGACCAGCTAGGGCAACAAAGTGAGACCTTGTCTCTACAAAAAACAAAAATTTAAGCTGGGCATGGTGGTGCAAGCCTGTGGGCCCATCTGCATGGGAGGCTGAAGTGGGAGGATCACCTCAGCCCAGGAGGTCTAGGCTGCAGTGAGCTGTGTTTGCACCACAGGACTCCAGCCTGGGCAACAAAGCAAGACCTTGTCTCAAAATCTTCTTTTAAAGGGAGAAATTATTTTTCAATGAAATAGAGGCCTGGGATGAGGCTTGGCTTTGCGAAAAAACAAGAAGCAGAAATTACAAAATGAGAGTCCTAGACTCTGTTATTCTTGTCCCCACCCCACTGCCCATCCCTCGTCTGTCTGTCTTTTTTTTTCTCTCTCTCACCCTCTACTTCTCCCTGTCCCTGTTTATTTATTCGAGAACCATCCTGGGCCTTGATTCTGTCCCATATCCTGCACAGGGCTGTGGGGCTATGTGCACTCGCCCGGGCGCCCCCACCATGGAGCCTGCTAGTCTCCCACTGTGCCCATTTCTCTGGCTGCACTTTGCCTCCAGTCTGCGTGAGCACCCCCTCTGCCCCTCAGCTTAAGGACTCACCTTTGGTTGCAGAAAGCTGTCAGGTTGTATTTTTTGTTGTGAAAAACTAGGGTTTTTTACATGGGCAGCGCTCTACCCCGATTCCAAGTTACTTTGGAGAGAGGTTCACTGTCCAATCTTTGCTTGGATGTCCCTGAACTCTTAGAAAAGTAGGAAACCACAGTGTGCTGGGCAGACTGACCCCAAACCCCAGGACAGGCAAAGGGAGCTTCTCCCTCAGCAGGCATTTTTTTTTTTTTTAAGACGGAAATAGGTTCTTGGTACATCAATTGGTGTTGCTCTGTGGCTTCATTTGGGACAAAGATGCGCAGACCTTGGCCCAGGGCCAAATCTGTGTCTATGCTGCATGGCCTCTGAGCTAAGGATGAGTTTTTAAATTTTTAAATGATTGAAAGGAATCAAAAGAAGAACACTATTTCATGAACCATACAATTATACGAAATTCAAATTTCAGTGTTCATAAAGGAAGTTCATAAATGGAAGGTAGTGGCACCCATTCATTTGCCCCCTGTCTACGGCTGCGTTTCATGCCAACAGCAGTGTTGAGAAGTTGCAGCAGAGACCACGTGA